>NC_089582.1:146615813-146915813 GCF_019320115.1 Miscanthus floridulus | reverse complement strand
GTACCAAAACTGCAGCGTGCCACCTGCTGCCTTACGGTGCCTAATGGACTAATGTGTCCCTGGTAGGGCGCACCAAGAGCATGTGTTGGCTGGTGTCGAGCTCGCATCACCAAGACAATGAGCTTTCCACCTGCTGCGCCTCCGCACGCTCGAGTAGCGTGCGAATCTCGTGGTGGGCCTGACGATCCTCGGGCGTCGTGGCCTCCCCAAGGCCATCGTGGTGGCACTGTTTTGGCTTGCTCGGGCGAAGCAAGGAAGGGCTTCATCATCGGTGAAGATCCTTTGGTTCACATCACCGGCCCTGGCGCGTGCGCGACCACCGTCTCCGCGGCGCTCGATCTCCCGATCAAGCTCCACGCATTCCTACACCAACTGGATTCTAGCTTCCTCGATCTCTCGCTTTCGGGCTTTCAGCTGCTCCACCCCCATGCAAGGTGGGGCCACTATCACCCCTTTGGTTTCATCGCCGAGGTCACCCACTAGGGTAGCCTCCTCCGTGAGGATGCTTTCGACATATCCCTTAGGGGTACCCACCATGAAACATTCCTGGGAGGGGTGATGGCTCCCCCTGCTAGAGTTAGAGCCGGAGTTCGACCCTGGCTCCTAAGCGAGGAGGCCATGGAGAGATTCTATGATGCTTTTGACCATCCCCACAAACTCGTTGTTCGTGGGGAACGGGATCGCGCGCTGTGCCACAAGGTGGCTAACGATTGCCATGGTGTTGCGGAGTCCGAATGGAAGCACCATCGGGGTGCTCCGTACGGAGTGTTGCGGAGAGAGGGTGAGGTAGTGCAGGTCCTCCCTAGACCGCTGGGATCCAAGGGAGACGCTGGGCTAGTGCTCAAGCCTCCCGTAGTTGAAGGCGATGGAGGGGAGAGATTCGATGGTGATGTGAGCGAACGCCAACTCTCCTCCCACCATGACGATGAAGTCCAGGTCACCGAAACGCACGTGTGCGCCCGGGACCTAGCTGATTGCATGGCTAGCCATTCGAGGCCTAATATGGAATGCACAAAGATGCCCTATGTGGCGCACCAACTGTCGATGTTTTGAATAAACACCAACTAGTAAATTTATATTTGTTGCGCGTTAGGCCCGGATGGTGTGCTAAAAGACACAAGGTTTATACTGGTTTGGGTAGAATATCTCTACGTCCAGTCTGCTGCTGCTCGTGTTATTAGAACCAAAAAAGGTTCGTAGTAGAGGGTACAAATGATCGAGAGAGAGACAGGTTCCAAGTCTCTGATAGAAAGGTCGAAAGGATGCCAAGAGCTCGGTTGCTGCTTGACGGTATGTGTGATGTGTGTCGAATTGATCCATCTCGTTAGTGGGACACCCTGCCCTCCCTTTTATAGACTAAGGGAGAGCAGGGATTACAAATGGGAGAAAGAGGAAAAAACAAAGGTAGAGAGGGTCCTTCGAAGGTGCCGGGTCTTCCTTTTTTCTTGAGCCTGCCCTGCTGTCATGGCAGACCATGCCAAGGATAGCATGTTTGCTGATCCTGATAGGGCCGTACCCTGGCTTCAGTTAGCTAGTGGTCGCGTCCCACCCTACTCCGGCGGACGATACGGCGCATCAGGGTACCGAGCCGTGACCCTACGGGAGCAGACAGGGAGTGACCATACGTTCGTTACTGTTGATGATGTGAGTTTCCTCCTAGACTGTAGTGGTTGTTGTAGCTTGTGTCAGGATCCACGCCCGAGGGCTGATGGCGACGCCCACAACACTATAGGACAAAAGTCAGCGCCTACAACACTATTCAGGCTCCGTCATGTCTGGGAGGGCTTAAAGCGCCCGTCTCGTCATACCCTGACGGTACTTTCCTGTAGGCGCGTAGGACATGGTCCTCGGTACTGTGGTTGACCTGAGTGTCCTGTCTTACCCTGTGCTCATCGTTATGAAGGGGCAGGGTGCAGACGTCGAGCGAGGTGGAGCCAGCCCCGAAACATCGGGCGAGACGGAGCTAGCCCTCAGTCGTCGGGCGAGACGGAGTCAGCCCTCAGCCGTCGGACGAGGCGGAGCCAGCCCTCAGCCGTCCGACGAGGCGGGGCCTGCCCTCAACCGTCAGGCGAGGCAGAGCCAGCCCTCAGACGTCGGGCGAGGCGGAGACAGTCCCCGGTTGTCGGGCGAGGCAGAGTCTGCCCCCAACCGTCGGGCGAGGCGGAGTCTACCCCCCAGACGTCGGGTGAGGCGGAGTCCAGCCCTCGGGGATCGGGCAAGGCGGAGCCAACCTTTCGGGGCCAGACGAGGCGCATGGCAAGAAGTGTAGTTGCGTTTTTACTTGTTCGGAAACATCAGCGCTTGATAGTTATTAGTTCCACCTCTTTGAGTACCATAGTAATCGGTC
Organism: Miscanthus floridulus; assembly: GCF_019320115.1. Taxonomy (NCBI): domain Eukaryota; kingdom Viridiplantae; phylum Streptophyta; class Magnoliopsida; order Poales; family Poaceae; genus Miscanthus; species Miscanthus floridulus. The sequence goes on along the minus strand of NC_089582.1, from coordinate 146,913,466 downwards.
CCCGACAGGCAAGGTCAATAATATAGCCAAGTTGCTTGGCAATAAGACAAGTTGTACTCCGTAAGAGCCTAGTTATACAATAAGCCTATTTGTCTTAAAAAAGTCTATCTTTTATTCCTTCTCACAATACTTGCTATTTAGATCCACTAATACATATGCTTTTTGTGTCTAGCTTATGCTTGTATGGGAGTCAAGATCTCATCTCATCTCTTCTCCACATCCGCGTTAGTTTGTCTGTAAGCGCATTATTATACTTACTCTTAGAGGTAGACGCGTAACAACGAAGAGGTATGCTCGGATGCGTCGGACGTGTAGAGATGCATGCATGTATACTGTCGTACTAGTCGTAGGTAGGTATAAGAGCATGTGCAGTGTGATAAGCTCTGTGGCCTGTGAGCCGCCTGCCCCAGGTTGATGGGCCCACCGTTCCTTTGGAGGTTGTTGCTCGGTCTCATCGATTCTCTGTGGCTAAGGGGATGTTTGTTTTCGTGGATTAAATTTTAGTCCATGTCATATTGGACGTTCGGATGTTATTTAGGAGAACTAAATATGAGTTAATTATAAAACTAATTACATAGATGGAGACTAATTTACGAGACGAATTTATTAAGCCTAATTAATCCGTCATTAGCATATATTTACTGTAGCACAGCATTGTCAAATCATAGACTAATTAGACTTAAAAAATTCGTCTCGCAAATTAGCCACAATCTGTGCAATTAGTTATTTTTTTCGTCTATATTTAATACTTCATGCATGTGTCCAAACATTCGATAGGACAGGGACTAAAATTTCCCTATAGTAACCAAACACCCCCTAATTTGGCTCCCAGAAGATGAGCAGGGGAGACCATGTGTCTCTACTGTCTCTGTCTCTGACCACGGCCGCCGCGTCAGTCTCACATGCAGCAGGATGGATCGGAGCAGCAACCTCGCACATATGGCACATGGGCCGCGTTTAGTTGGCCTCCTGATTCGGCGCCGCCGAAATTTTCGGCACTGTAGCGACAAGTACTGTATCATTTTGTTTTTATTTGGTAATAATTGTCCAATCGTTGACTAATTAGACTCAAAATGTTCGTCTCGTAAAGTACAACCAAACTGTGCAATTAGTTTTTAATTTTGTCAACATTTAGTACTCCATACATGTACCACAAATTTGATGTGACGGGGAATTTTCTTTTTGCATAGTGTCAAATTCTGGAATCTGGCAAACTAAACATGGCCATGGCTTAATTCGGAATTCATTCACACACACACGCGCACATGGCTTAATTCGGAATTCATTCACACACACACACACTCACTTGGCCACAACCTCTCTCTCTTCGAAAGTACGTACTACTCCGAGTAGGACTCGGCTTCGACGTCGTCGTCCCTTCTTATCATGACCCCATTCAATTCATGACTTATCCATTCTTCATTAATTTAATTAATCGTACGTCCTAGCTAGCTTTTTCGTTCCATGCATCTATCTACACCCAGCCTCCTTTAATTAATTTGCGCTTAACATTTACGTACATATATACTACAGTTGACTGAATGAACTTCACTCATTCCGGTCCCAAACTCTCGCCGATACCTCGTCTCATGTATTGGAAGGCTATCAATTAATGGACAAAGTGATTTTCGTCAACTTCTCGCTAGAGAATCCAGTTGTATCGAATGGCCGGGCGACAGCTCGAGTGGTCGCTCCACCGCCAGCGGTCGGCCGCTCTCCAGAGTCCAGACCAGAGAGAGACAGAATGATGGGCGTGCCGCCCGCCGGCAATGCAGCAGATGAATCGCCGGCCAGCCTGACCTGATGATGAGATCCCTCTGCTCCCATCTGTGGCATATGCAGGCCGACCACCTTTTACATTGGCTAGCTAGTTTTCTGTCTCCTCAGTCGGTGGCTCGATCTATCGGTCCCCATCCCATGGCATTTGGGCGCTTCTTCCCTACTGTACGTCGATCGATCTGTCCCTTTTAGCTACCCTGCGTTTTCAGGCTGCAACACCTACGCGTGGGCGTGGCCACCGCCCGGCGCCCGCTGCCCTGGCCGCAGGTGGAGGAGTGGAGGAGGAGGATGCAAATGCAAGCAAGCGGCCGGTGGTGGCGGCGGCCAGGTGAGAGACGAGCTAGCGACAAGGTGCGTCTCGGCTCTCGTCACACGCGCCCGGCCTCTCGGATATACGTATGTTCGATTGGTGGGCAGGCAGCAGGTTAGAGACATGCATGCATGGAACGAAACTGGTGTACGTTGCTTCTTCTATTCATGCGTGCGTGCGACGATGCACGAAGAAGCCTCCACGCACAGCGACGTACCAACTGACCTAGCTAGCGGTGCAAGTGGAACCTTCGCCGGCGTCGGCGAGGCCAGAGAGGCGACCCTGCTTGCATGCTGTCCGAAACTCCTCGTGCCATCGTGCAGGTGTGCGCTCTGATATATATGCACTTCTTTTGGGCTTTCCCACCCGTATAGCAGTGGCGAAGCTACATACATGAATTAAACTGGCCGGAGGGTGATGCACATGTCTTGTGATTAAGTACACAAACTTGACATGTCAGAGATCGATGCATACGTGACCTGTGGGGGGCAGTGGCGGAGCCGACTAGAACCCACGCCTAATTAAAGCCATTATCTAAGTTCTTTTAGAAAGAATTATCTAAGTGCCTAATAAGCAATCCATAATGGACCCTAAACAATTTATAATGGGTTCACGTACTGATAATAGCTCACATAAACAACGGATAAAATGCATAATTTAGAACGTATCCCAGTTCAACAATATATATTTGTATAACAAACATGGTAAAACACATGCATGCATGATGTGCTACAAAAACAAATGAAACAAGCTCCGACAACTTTACAACTCTTGAGTCTTGAGCAGCAGTCCAGCAGGGGTTGGGCCCGTGATGAAGCGGAGGCGGAGCCCAACGGCCCACAAGAGTGCATGGCGCTCCAACCCACACAACACAATTCGTGGTCAGCGCCGAGCGCCCTCGTCCCGGTTGATCGGCACGCCGCCGCGGATCGGAGCTTCTCCAGCCGCATGCAGCGCGTCGCTCGATCTGGGTGCAGCATGCACCAACAGTTGACACTCCTTGAGCACATTGAGCAGCGCCGCCTTGTCTCACGCACTCTGAATCCAACTCTGCTGCCTGCGTACCGGCCCGGCCCGGCTCGTGTCTCATTCTGAATCTTTTTTTTTTTTTTTTGATAGGGTCTCATTCTGAATCGATCGAGAAGGACAACATGATTCATTTAGGATACAAGACCCAATAAGCTAGCGATGTCCTCCGTATCCAGTGATTTCTTCTCGTATTCTTCTCCGAGTTCCAACAGTGTTACGAGTTAATACAACGTCCGGCTACAGGAGCTGTAATTGTAAGTACAAAATTATCTCAGATACGGTATATGAATTTCTATATATCAAGGCAGTTTGGTTTGGTCGTCAACCACAGCGTTCACGTCGCCCCAAATTCCCTCGGCCGTTCGATCTCGTGTTTCACGGCTCAGATCGCTTGAAGCGGATTCTCGCATGTAGCCGCTTCTTCTGCTTCTTGTTACCTTCTCCTGTTTCTCGTCCGCTTCTCTTCACAGTCACCGGCTTCTCTCCAGACTCAGCGCCGCCTAATAAATTTGGGGCTTCCGCTTCCCTTCTCCAGATTCTTCCCCTTTCTCTCCGACTCGCCTCGGCCATCTATCGCTCTGCCTTCCCTTCCTCGCGCTCCGCCTCCGCCTCCGCCTCCGCGTTGCGCCGCCGCCGGCCAGGTCTGCTCTACCCTTCGCATCCACCGGCACTGACTCCCCTGCGGTGGATCCGGCCGTGGTTGACCCCATTGCTGCGACCATGGACCTTCCCTTTCCTCCCTCCTCCTTGTTCCTCGGGTTCCCAAAACCCGAGGTCCGTCGCATCAGTGCGCACTATGCTTCGCGCTTCACCTCCAACCGGTGTAGCCTGCATTGGAGCCTTCGCTTTGATTCTGTATGGCGGGGGGGGGGTCTCCCGCTGGTCCTCTGAAAGCTCTAGTTTGGTTTCGGTGAATTGATAAAACCCTAAGTGCTAACCTAGTTTATCAAGTGATCATGAGATAGGTAGCACATTCTAAGTGATGAAGCAAATGAAGATCATAACATGATGGTGGCGATGCCATGGTGATGATCAAGCGCTTGGACTTGAAAAGAAGAAAGAGAAAAACAAAAGGCTCAAGGCAAAGGTATAAATGGTAGGAGCCATTTTATTTTAGTGATCGGAACACTTAGTGAGTGTGATCACATTTAGGATCGATAGTCGTACTACTAAGAGGAGTGAAACTCGTATCGAAATGTGGTTATCAAAGTGCCACTAGATGCTCTAACGCATTGCATATGCATTTAGGATCTAGTGGAGTGCTAACACCCTTGAAAATGTTTTGTGAAAATATGTTAACACATGTGCCAACGTGATACACTTGGTGGTTGGCACATTTGAGCAAGGGTAAGAAACTTCACTAGGAGTGCGGACAGCCTGACGGTGCCACCGGCGCCCTATACAGAAAAGACGGAGGTCAATGTAAGTGACCGGACGCTGGCCTCGGTAGGACCAGCGCGTCCGGTCAGTAGAAGCTGCAAAGACGCTGGCGTCGGTCTCTGACCGGACGCTGGGTCACTTGGTGATCGGACGCTGAAGAGGTGCATCTGGTCCTACTGATGTGGCAGCACACAAGGGAGACGCCGAGTGACCGAACACTGGGTGAGTTCGGTCGAGCATGACCGGACGCGTCCGGTCGTGATTTTTCATTTTTGGATGCTTACTGAAAACGACCGGACACTGAAGTCCAGCGTCCGGTCACTTCACAGCAGCGCGTCCGGTCATCTCTTGACCATTGGGATCCGGTGCTTAGTATTTGAAGAGAGGGGACACATGGCGTGCATCGCACGACCGGACGCTGGGGTCCTGCATCTGGTCGATATGACCGGAGCGTTCGGTCACCCCGTGTTGTGCCCAGTGAAGGGGTACAACGGCTCTATTTTATGGGGGCTTCTATTTAACCCCCATGGCTAACTCAAGCTCACTCTCTTGGCCATTTACATTGACATAGCAACCTTGTGAGCCTAGCCAAAGCTCTCCCACTCATCTCCACCATTGATTCATCACCTTTGTGAGATTGGGAGAGAATCCAAGTGCATTGCTTGAGTGTTTGCATCTAAAGTCACTTGGTGTTCGTGTTTCGCTACGGGATTCACTTGTTACTCTTGGTGGTTGCTGCCACCTAGACAGCTTGGAGCAGCGAGGATCGTCGAGCGGAGGTTGATGATTGTCTCCGGCTCCGATCGTGGTGATTGTGAGGGGTTCTTGACCTTTCCTCGGCGGAGACACGGCGGTATAACCATCTTGCTCACTCTTTTTAGATTACCGCAAACTAGTTGTCAAGCTCTTTAGTGTAGCTAGTTGTGAGAGCTTGTTAGTTTGATTAGTGTGACTCTTTAGTTAGCATTTGAGAGCGCACTAACTTAGTGTAGTGACATAGCTATTGTGTGGATAGAAACTATATAAATTAGAATTGTGGTAGGTGGCTTGTATTTTTAGTAGGCTAGCGCAATATTTGCTTCGCCTCATAATTGTCTAACCGGTTTGCTAAGTGTTGTTGTAGAAATTTTTAATAGGCTATTCACCCCCCTCTAGCCATTAGGACCTTTCAAGTGGTATCGGAGCTGAGGTCACCGTGATTTGAGGTCAGCTCATCGGTTTGTTCGTCGGTTTCTAATAAGGTCAGCTCTTGTTGCCTACAACAAAATACAACTGCTTATGATTTGGGCTCTAAAGTTAGCCGAACTATTCATGTCTATGCTTATTTCAGATATAGGTGGACACATGTTTGTTTCAGAATAACCTTTAAATATAGGAGCTAATACTTTGAAAAGAAGAGCTTCATAGGCTGCATGCTTGCCACATAAGTTTTACCTTGTCAATTCTTGTTGGTCTTAGTTCACCTTTCTTTTGTCTTCAGGGTCTCAGGTGACATGTGGTTAGATTTTTTTGCCATATGTTTACATTTTAAAGACATGTTGTTAGATTTTTTTCAGGTGACAACTGCCAACCTAGGCCTCTCCATGACATAATTTGTTGATGATAGTTTCTGATGGAGAATTTGATGATTTCAGAAGAAGATTGATCATGTTCCTTCATCGTTGGTATGTTCACAGCCCTCTTCTTCTTAGTTGTCCCTATTTTAGGTTCCGTGGAGGTGCTTTTTGTCTAAAATTATGCGAATAGATTGACTGATTAGACAATGTGCATATGTTGTCTCAAAGGAAGGCAGTGACAAAATTTACAGCAGTTAGTTCTTTGATCTATCATGTGCCTACATTAAACTCCTAATATTATTTCCATGCAAAGATTAAACAATTTTATGCCTGCGCCTTAAGCAGCTGATTTGCGGCGTGCGAGAGCACGCGTCATGGACTAGTATAATAACAAGGGACCAATGGCCCAATGAATTGAAACGAAATTATCCCATAATGTCACTAAAAATTATCTTGTTTTTGTTTTGGGGTCTATGACGGTATGATGAAGCACCATGTCCAATTCATATAGTATGTTGCAATTAATAAACTAGATTTCATTTCCTGCATGGCCAACTGTATATAGTATAGTCGTTAATGCCAAATTTTTTGTGTTTTAGCCTTTTTTTTAAAAAAAAATCACAAATATGCCCCTAGATGTATGCTTTCAAAATCTAGACCCTCATCTCGGCGCCAGGGTAATTGGCGTCGAGCTTACACGTCACGCCGCCACAGCAATTGGCGCCTAGGTCTTGGGGCCATGTCGGCATCGACGCAGACGTAGCGGTGACATGGCAGCTAGCACGGCGCCACAGATCTTGGCATCGTGCTTGGCACCGAGCACGGCGTCGAGATCTTTGGCACCATGCTAGCCTTACAGGTGGGCTGCTTCCCTTCTTTTCTCTCTTCCTTTCTCCTTTCCTCTCTTTCTCTCCCGTTCTCTCTCAGCTCTCTATCTCCCTCTCGACCCGCCTACCGCTAGCCACTGTGCCTGCCCCACTCGCCATGCCGCGTGCCGCCCCCGGCCCATCGTGCTGTGCGCCACGGCTCACCCCGCTCTGCACGGTCCGCCGTGCCGTGCTCGCCCTACCCACCGCGCACAGCGCTCGGCGGCCGTGTAGGGCTAGTGGCTGGGGCCACATGCCCCTGCAAAGCGGGAGCTCCGGCCCAGGCACGCCAAGGCCCCCCCGGTGGCCTGCTGTTGCACTCCACCGACTGCACAGTAAAGTAAGTTACTTTATTCATTTGAATTGGTAATTTAGTACTTAGTTAACAATAGTTAGGGTGTAATAGGTAGAGAGATATTAAGATAGATATATAGATACTTATGTAGGTAGTTAACTAGTTTTCGTATATAATTATTACATAGTTAGATACATACATAGGTATATATTTAGTACTTAGTATATATATGTAGTAGTTAGTACATAGTATACATTTACTTATCTAAATACTAGAGACCTTCATGTTAGTAGTTAGCATGTATTTTTGACTAAATGAAATGTGTTTCGTTATGTGTATAAACTAGATGGACAAACTAGTGAGCATATATCATGGAGGCAGCGTAAAAAGAGATCATTATGGATATGTTGAGTTTTTTTAGATGCAAAGCGTGCCTGTGTTATTCAATGACAAGCCTTCATTTAGTGAGTTGGTTGCAAGGACTCGGGAGGAGCTACATTGCCATGATGATGATGGCATCATAGTTGCGGGTGTACTTCACCTAGGTTCCCCTCCCAACATCCTAAGAAAGATGACCCCAATTAGGTGTGCGGATCAGTGGGAGAATTATGTGAGATCGGCTATGAAGAGCTAGTTTCAAATTTTGGACGTGGTTGTGCATCGGGTGGTACTTGATCGCATCCCTCATGGGGTTTCCCTGCCAATGGGTCAGCAAACATACTTTGACCCTCCCTGAAAGGATCAAGATGCCCAAGAGGGGGGGTGAACTGAGTTAATTCTAAATTTCTTTGCAATAATTAAGTCATATGGTTAGCCCAATTAACCCCTTGTGCCTAGAAAGTATTTCTATTGATCTACCGCACAAAAGTTTAGCAACCTATGTTCCAATCCTACTCTAGCATGGCAATTCTATGAATGTAAATGACAAGAATTGAATTTCTCAAAGTAAATGCTTAAAGTAAAGAGAGGAGGAGGAACGTGGCGATGTTTTGCTGAGGTATCGGAGAGTCACCACTCCCCACTAGTCCTCGTTGGAGCACCCATGCAAGGGTGTAGCTCCCCCTTGATCCACGCAAGGATCAAGTGCTCTCTATGGGTTGATTCTTTGACACTCCATCGTAGTGAATCACCCACCACCGCTCACAACTTGAGTTGGGTCATCCACAAGCTCCGCCGGATGATCACCAAGCTCCCAATCACCACCAAGCCGTCTAGGTGATGGCGATCACCAAGAGTAACAAGCACGAACTCTCACTTGACCATGACAAGCCTAATGAGAAGGGTGGATGCACACTTTGCTACTCTTGCTTTCACTAATGAGGGCTCTCTTTGGGATTCTCAAATCTAAATCACCTCACTAGGACCTTGCTCTTTTTGGCACTCTCAAAGGTGTTTCTCAGCTGTCGGAATGAGCAAAAGTACCCCCACACACGAATGGAGGAAGTATTTATAACCATGGCTGAAAAACAAACCGTTATGTGCCTCTACGGAGTGACAGGATGCTCCGGTCATTTTGACCAGATGCTCCGGTCAGTTCTCCCCAAACCCTAGTGTTCAAGTTATGACCGGATGCTAGACAGCGTCCGATCAGCACTGACCGGACACATGCGGTCACAATTTTCCTTCTCTGGAACCTTACTGGAGTCGATCGGACGCTGGGACCCAGCGTCCGGTCGCACCAGATGATTTCACCTTGATCAAATGAACTGACCGAACTTTGCGCCAGCGTCCGGTCAGCATTTGACCCTCCATTCACTTCCAACTCTCGATTATACGTGAATGAAGTTTGCTCCAATAGATCTAAGGGCTTTTTAGGAGCTACCTAGTGCTAGATTTAGCAAGTGTGCACCATACCTAACTCACTAGACTCATCTAGGTCAAGCTACCCACCCATACCCCCTTAATAGTATGGTTAAAGGAAAAACAAAGTCCTAAACTACTCTAAGTGTCTCCTCAACACCAAACGACACTTAGAACTAATCCATCCTTAACCTTGCCATCCATCCTTTGAAAACCGAAACGATTTCCATCGTAGGGGCATGACCACCATGATAGCCTAATCGATCTCCATTACCATGACCTAACTTAATTGCCTCTACAAAACACATGTTAGTCACAGTAATCACATGTTGTCATTAATCACCGAAACCCAACTAGGGGCCTAGATGCTTTCAATCTCCCTCTTTTTGGTGATTGATGACAATACCACCTCGAGTATGTGAAAGAGATGAGGTTTGTAACATGCTTGATTCATATAAACTTTTGACAATAAGAACAAGAGTGTTAGGCAAGCTTATATGACCCAAGCCAACATATTGTACTCAAAAGATATGAAATAAGCAAGAGTACAAGTAATAAAGCTCATTTGCATCGGAGTAACACACGGAAGCAAAACAAATGAGCATAACACAAGTGATACGACATATAAAAGATTTAAAGTAGAGAGCACACATGTCAAATATCATAATCACGTAGATATCACTATCACATAAATATAGTTTGATGGATAAAAGTAAACACACGAATGCATAATAGTGTATCACACATAAAAACCAAATATAATAGATAAACTAAGCTCCCCCTAAGTCTAACATACTCGATCCCTCTCTTCCTTTGGCGTCAAACACCAAAACCTAAGGGTCGGTCAGCGGAGCTGCAGCGGACGAGTCAGGCGCTGAGGTGCGAGGAGCAAGCTGGAACTATGTGCCATCATCATCTGATCTTGATCTCTGAGCAGTCTGACCCTCTATAGCTGGAAGCGATGCTGAAGTGGTCTGGGTCAGATCTATAACTGGCGCTGTCTGCTCTAATGATGCAACTAACAAATGGAGCGTCTTTATAGTCTTGGTAATAGGTGCAACTATGCAAGGACCTAGGACATATAGCTCTAGCGAAGTAGGTTGCCCTGTCAACTCACTGAATGAAGCACCAAGGCTCCTAGAAACTAGGGTGAGCACTGATGAACTCTGAGGTGGAGTAAAGCCCGTATGAAGAGGAGTGAACTGTGGAGCTGGCACTAGCGAAGCAAACCACTAGGACACCTGCTCTGTAGGTGAAGAAAACTATGGCGCTGGCGATCCCTGACTCTAAACCCCACTAGGCTGTAAAGCTAGAGTCATAGAAGTGGTGGCAGGCTAACCAAGCTAGGGCGAAGGCTGTGGCTGTTGAGCCCCAATAGCTGTCACAACATGCTGCATAAACCCAAGTAGCTGCTGCTGCTGCATGAGAAGCTGCTACTGATGCATGGCCTGCTGCTGCTACTGTATAGCCTGCTGCTACTGCTAGATCACCTACTGCTGTCGCTGGAACTCATCCTGCCGAGTCTAAAACTGTGCAAATGTAGCAGCGGTCTCCTGAGCCTAGCGAGCCTGATCCTGCCTCATCCACTCAAGTATGGCAAGTAGAGCGGGGTCTATCTACAGTGCAGGTGGAGCTAAACTAGAGCTACCGGCCTCATGGTCATGTCGTCGTGGAGGCATCTGAGGGATATCACGGTAGTCATCATCTCAGCTATCACTAGGGTCACTCTCGACCATCCCCTCCCGCTAAGCATCTAACTGCTCCTCCTTTGTAGCTGCAATGCCTTTGATAGTCTCATCCTACTGGGCTACAGTCTTTGAAACCTCTAGACAATGGCACGGCTGGATAGGTGTCCTCACTACACTATAACGAATCATCTAAGCCATGTTGTAGGCAGGGAACTCTGTAGTAGCACCACTATACTCTGTCAGCATCTCAAGTGGCCTCACAGTAATTGCCATGTGGATCAAGAATGTAATCCAGTGAGCATATGACAGCTGCCTGTGACCCCTGAACCCCCTCTACAATAGTATCCTCCATCTCTGACAGCAGGAGATCCCAAATGTCAAACACAGTCTGCTGCATCAAAGAGTTTAGTAGCCATAGCTGTATGCGAGTCAAGCCCTCACGATACCCCATCCTCAGAAGCAGTGTCCTCCTTATAATAGCATCAAGCACTCTAGCAGTAGGAGTGAGATCACTGGGTGTCCTGCTCGACCTCTCACCAAAAGGTTCTATGAAGCAATGATGGACTAGATCTGTAGGAGGCACAAGACCGCCGTGAGGGTGTCTAGGAGGCGCTATCTCTCCATAGCAAACCTCATGAAGCCAGATGGGCTGCTCCTAAAGCTTGAGTATCTCTCTAACCCTAGAGCTCATCAGCCTATAATCTCTGCCTCTGAAAGCAAAGTGAATGAATTTGTGATGTGGGTCAATCCAAAGTGTAGCATAGAACTCACGGACCCAAGATGGAACATATAAGCCTATCCGTATAAGTAAATCTATCAGCCCTAGCAGATAAGATAGGTAAGGGCGAATATGCTCCCCGGCTGCTGCTATAATGGACTCAATATTGCACACCCTCTAAGATCTGAATACTGCCAAACTGTTAAGGTATGCATTATAAAAATCTTCTTGCAGTGGTGTGTAGAAGCCCTCTGAAGCTCTGCCATCCCTTCTCGGCGGGAACCACTGCTCAAAGTCCACAAATCTGATCTGTTGTACCTACTTGGCTGTGGCAGCCCTCAAATCTAGATGAGTCACTGGAGGCAGACCTTATGGTCTAGGCAGCGGACGAGAACCCCTCCACTATGTCTCTGACCTCGGTGTGACTGGAGCACAGATATGACCAGAGCGGTGAAGCTATGGCTAAGGTGCTTGCTCTATCTCCTTAGCCTCCTCTCCCTCCTGAGTCTGCTCTGCTGACTATGGCAGCTGCTGTGACTCCCCCTAAGGCTGACTCTCATCAATAGCTACACGCCGTCCTCCAACCATGATAGTTCCAGCTGGACCGCCATGATGGCGCTCAACCTACTCAAGTGTAGCCCTCGTAGATGGAGAAAGTTGATCTACAATAACAACACCTCTCCTAGCACCTCCTCTCTCTATGCGCTCTACGGCCTCTATAATTGTGGCTGCTCTTGTTGTATCTGCATTAGGGTACTTGCGCTTCCTCATTGCTAGCTTCTTCGTTGCCTTACCTTTTGTATCTATAGACTGGCGAGGCGGGGGCCTCGGATCCACATCACTGGGACCACCTTCGACATTCTTGACAAAAAGCCATCTAATGGATCTAAAAAGAATAACTGCTACTGACAAAGATCAATTGCCAACTGTCACTTCTAAGGCTTGGCCTTGATCCATACTCGCGAGCTTGGCTCCAAGTTAACTAACAACTGCCAATGAGACCAGTACGGTACTGACTCACTGCATGATAGAATAGATAGGATATATAAATAAATATAATATATCTAGAGATATGAAACCCTAAGAAAGTAAGCAATAGATATGAAATTAGAAACAAGGACTTGCTACCTTACGAACCGGTGAATCGACAAGAAGAGGAACAAATCGAGGAACCACCGGGTTGGCAACTGGACATCTAGGGTTAGGGCTGTGGTGAAGTTTGGTGGTCGAGCAATGCAATGAGGGCACGAGCGCAAGGATGGTAGTAGAGTCTCTGGCATGGAGCACGATGGCGGCGGCACTGGTGAGTGCTGCGGGCGGCGCTAGGGCACAAGAGCACTCGACGGTAGTGGTGTGGCGGCGCTAGGGTGGCTGCACGATGGTGTGAAGGCACGGGCGTGTGGAGCAGAGGCGTAGGCAGGCGGAGTAGCTCCGACATGGCAGCGTGGGATGCGGTGGTGTGGAGCAATGCGGTGCGGCGGCTTAGCTTGGGAACGGTGGAGACGGCACGGTGGTCGCTGGCACAGGAAGGCATGGCAAGCGGTGGCGGCGTACGGGCACTGGAGCAGGGCGGTGTGGGTAGGAGTGATGTAGGGTTAGGTCATGGCGCGTACGGCGGTTATATGGTGGTCCACACATGATGGTAAAGGAAACAGAGAAAAGAATCCAAAAACCGCATATTATCTATTGACCGGATGCTCCGGTGGCAGCGACCGTACGCTACCACCTAGCTTCTGGTCGATTCTAGAGAGGTCCAAAACCCCTAAAATCATGACCGGACGCGTTCGGTGAACCCTGACCGGACACAGCCAGAGTCCGATGCAACCTGTCTCCTTCATCTTTGATCGACCGGACGCAGGAACGCCATCTAACCGGACCCTAAACAGTAGAGTCCGGTCACTCCATCACAACAGGTTCACCTCCTATGAACTGACCGGACGTTGGACTTTAGAGTCTGGTGCAGCGTTCGGCCACTCTTTTTCTAGCAAATCTTCAAAGTCCTTCATGCTACCTATTCCCAATCAAGTCCCAACATGAATAAGAACCAAATAAACACCGATTGAGACTGATATGAGTGACCTCTCTCAAACCCTCATATTTTTCAAAATATTTTGCCTTAGGCTATAATTCCTTTTAAGAAAATAGGCAATAAGAGGGCAATTGAAGAAAAACGATAAAGCAACATTCATGCATATGCAATGCAATACTTGAAAGTAAATCTAGTTGCTTGTCAAGTTTGATCCAAGGTTAAGCTTCTTCACACACTTTACGGCAGTTATTTTAACCATGTTAGATAAGCCCTAAGTGCATTACCATAAAGTAAACATGTTGTATATTACAATGCAATACAAAGGACAACACAAGCTTAATTTTTAGTGAAGTTACTAAAATCAGGAACATTGAGCTCATTCCGCAATTGACAAAAAGTCGCCTCATCTAGCGGTTTAGTAAAGATATCCATCAATTGATCCTTGGTCCTTACACCTTCTAATAAAATATCATTCTTTGCAATATGATCTCTAAGAAAGTGATGGTGGATATCTATGTGCTTGGTGCGAGAATGTTGAACCAGATTATTTGCAAGTTTTACTGCACTTTTTTTGTCGCACAAAAGAGGTACTTTTTCTAGAACTGCTCCATAGTCTAGCAAAGTTTGTTTCATATAAAGAATTTGTGCACAACAAGCACCCGCGGTAATGTATTCCGCTTCGATGGTGGATAAAGCCACACTATTTTATTTCTTGGAGGACCAAGACACAAGTCATCTACCAAGTAAATGGCACCCTCTAGATGTGCTTTTTCTATCAACTTTGCAACCGGCATAATCCAAATTAGAATAGCCAACTAATTCAAATATAGCTCCTTTAGGATACCAAAGGCCAATGCTTGGTGTGTGCTTAAGATACCTAAGGATTCTTTTAACGGCAATCAAATGAGTTTCCTTAGGATTAGCTTGAAATCTAGCACACAAACACACACTAAATATGATATCGGGCCTAGATGCGGTTAAATATAACAAGCTACTAATCATAGAGTGGTAGAGAGTTTGATCAACTATGTTACCTCCCTCATCTAGGTCAAGATGTCCAATAGCTGGCATTGGTGTCTTGATTGGCTTATATTCATCCATCTTGAATCTCTTAAGAAGATCTTTTGTATATTTCTCTTGAGAGATGAAAATCCCTTCTCTCATTTGTTTGACTTGAAAACCAAGAAAGAATGTAAGCTCTCCAATCATTGACATCTCGAACTCCTTCGACATCAATTCATCAAACTCTTTGCAATAATCTTCATTTGATGATCCAAAGATGATATCATCAACATACACTTGATAAATAAAGATATGTCGATCAAGCTTCTTGGTGAATAGTGTGGTATCGACCTTCCCAATGGTGAAGCCCTTCTCAATGAGGAAATTCCAAAGGCGCTCATACCAAGCTCTTGGGGCTTGCTTAATCCCATATAACGCCTTGGACAACCTATAAACATGATTAGGATATCTAGGGTCTTTAAACCCAGGAGGTTGATCAACATAGACTAGTTCATTAATAAAGCTATTTAAAAATGCACTTTTCACATCCATTTGACATAGTTTCATTTCATGATGTGATGCATATGCAAGGAGGATATGGATGGCTTCTAGTCTTGTAACTAGTGCAAAGGTCTCTCTAAAATCCAAACCTTCAACTTGAGAGAACCCCTTTGCAACTAGTCTTGCCTTGTTCCTCACAACAACACCTTGATCATCTTGCTTGTTGCGGAACACCCACTTTGTTCCAATGACTCTTGCACCTTTTGGTCACTCTTCAAGAGTCCAAACTTCATTGTGGATGAAGTTGTCCAACTCTTCATGCATGGCATTTATCCAATCTAGATCTTGAAGAGCTTCTTCTACCTTAGTAGGCTCAAAGCAAGAGACAAAAGAGTGATGTTCAATAAATGAAGCAAGCTTTTGAGATCGAGTAATTACTCCCTTTGATAGATATGATGAGATCTTGTGGATGAGCTTGTAGTAGAGGTGAATTTCATCTATCAACCACTTGAGGGGGAGGTTGTGGAGCATCAACATCTTGTGCTTATACCATCATTTGCTCATGAAAGACATGAGTGTCTTCATTTTCTACTCTCCCATCTTTTTCACCATCTTGTGGCACACTCGATGAAGGAGGATTGATCACTTGTACATCATCTCGATCTTCACAGCCGACGCGTGGTTACATCCCGGCATGTTGTCTTTGACGAGACACAGTTCCCTTTCCTCTCAGCTCCAAATTCCCCACCATCGACAATAGCTGGATAGGCTACAGTATCTGACAATACCATTATTCTATAGTAGCCAGCTCCCCTGCCTGTACCTGCTCAGCTCTCTCCCGCGCCTAGCGCTTCACCTGCAATTCCTTCTCCATTGTCTTCACATCCTTCTCCTTCACCACCCATACACTCTCTGTCACACGCAGAATCTGCATCTCCATCGCCAACACCTCTAGCAGCTTCGGCTCCTGTCACTATGGGAAACAGGGCATTTGCCGAGTGCAACTTTCTTTGCCGAGTGATAAAAGTTGGGCACTCAGCAAAGAGCTATTTTGCTGAGTGCCACACTCGGCAAAGAAGGCTTTGCCGAGTGTCAGGCACTTAGCAAAGCCAGACACTCGGCAAAGGCCCTTTTTGCCGAGTGTCAGGCACTCAGCAAACTCTGGCGCTCGGCAAAAAATGGCGTCAGTTAACGGCCACCGCCTGCCATCTAGGTTTGTTGAGTGCCAGCGGGTAGGCACTCGACAAACCACTTGGCACTCGGCAAACCACTTCTTTGCCGAGTGCCAGACCCTGACACTCAGCAAAGGACTAGGCTGTCGGTTTGCCGAGTGCCAGATCGAGGCACTCGGCAAAGTTTTTTTTTGAAATCTAAACCCTAAACCGCACTACATCTTATTTTTAAATAAAAAATACCACTTTGCCGAGTGCCGGGCGGAGAGGCACTCAGCAAACATTTAAAAAAATTGGCACGCTCTTTGCCGAGTGTCCCCACGGACAGTCGACAAAGGGAACACTTTGCCGAGTGCCTGGCAGCTAGCACTCGGCAAAGAGCATGTTTGCCGAGTGCCAAAAGATGACACTCGGCAAACCAATTTTTTTTGTATTTTGACCTCCAAACTTTGTCTATAGTCCTCTTACAGTACTTGGTACTCCATGTCAAAATTTGGTACATTTCCTAAATTGTTTGCTATATTTAGTTACTTTAATTCATTTAATTGATTTTTTTTTGGAAAATGCAAATGTTAACTACACGTGCATCGAATAATGGAATTTAATGATTCAAAAAATGATATTCATGGTATTGAGTGTAGTGTGAGGCCGTATCCAGGAATGGACCTGAAATTTCAAACATCTTGTTCACGAAACAAGACCACGAACTTGCGGACCAATTGTTTTTAAATTCTATAAAATGCAAACGAAGTCCGAAAATCATGAAACTTATCGACATGTCATGATATCATCTGTGGAGGATGTGATAAAAATTTGAGAAGGTTTGGTGCACATTATCACGTATGATGCTTACAAACCAGAACATCTCCACCGCCTCCCTTCCCCGCACCGCGCGCCGTAGCCCGCCCCCCTTCCCCGTGCCACGTGCCGGCGCCTGCCCCCGCCCCTGCCAGCCTCCGCCCCCGCGCCCGTGTGTGGCCAAGCGTGGCCAGCTCACCCATGCCGGCCCACCAACACCAGCGGGTGGAGGAGGGGAGGAGGAGGAGGAGTAGGAGCCGGCCCTACCCCGGCCGCCCCCCATGGACCGCCCGCCCCGACGCCGCCCATGCCTGATCCCGTTCCTGACTCCGGCGACCCCGACCCCGACACCATCCACCCCTACCCCCGACGCCCGTCAGGTATGCCCTCTCTTGTTGTTGTCGTGGTAGTGATAGTTGTAGTAGTATTAGTTGTAGTAGTAGTGCTAGTGGTAGTAGTAGTAGTAGAACTAGTGGTAGTAGTAGTAGTAGAACTAGTGGTAGTAGTAGTAGTGGAACTAGTGGTAGTAGTGGTAGTAGTGGTAGTAGTAGTAGTAGAACTAGTGGTAGTAGTAGTAGTAATAGTGGTAGTAGAAGTAGTAGAACTAGTGGTAGTAGTAGTAGCAATAGTGGAAGTAGTAGTAGAAGTAGTGGTACTACTTGGATATATTCTTCTGCATGGATTGATATCCAAACTACATGGCTTCTCTTGAGACATATGTGCTTGTCGGCTATCGTGCCGTTGTTTTTTATAGATTTTGGAAACCTCACCGTGCAGGGGAGGTTCTACCGAATTTTTTTTAAATGACAGTATTTTGTTCCATTTTTGTAGAGAAGAGCCCGTCAGAGCCGAGTCAGAGTTCCCGTCGCCGTGTTGGTCTGCCTGCACCGCGTCGCCTCGCCACTACACCGACCCACCATGGCCCCACTAGCCTGACTCCGCCGCCACCCTAGGTATAACCCCTCTTTCCGTATCATAATCGTAGATCGCGTAACTCAGTTAGGCGTCTCCTATTTGAAAGAGATACGGTTGGAGGTATGCAGATCTTTGCATATCTATGACCGTATCTATTTCGGATTGTCCATGTTTTTGGGGCAGCCTGCAGATGCGTAGATGGGTTAGTTTCCATGGTCTGCTCCGGTCCGTGATAGAGTTTTGGCATCACCTCCCTATTATTCTCTGGATACAAACTCTTCTTTGGTAGGACGTGTATCTGGAGAACAGCGAGGAGGTACTACCGAAATTCTATCTCGGATAGGAGTAGAGTATGGAAACTAACCTCATCTACGCATCCGTGGGTGGGATTAGGACCTATCCTCACCTATTAGATAGTAGGAACACCATATAGATGCAATTGATGGTTACATTACTCGCTGATACATATGTTAGAGGATGGATGAGTGTTGGTGGATGTACACGGGCTGGAGAAGTCAGAGTGATTACACCACAGAATGGATGAACAAGACCGATGCTTTCTTGAACAGTGCATTTGGTAAGGCTGCTAAAGGACATTACCTAGTTTTGTGTCCCTACAGCAAATGTGGAAATAGGAGAAGGGTAAACAAGGTGGAAATGGGTAAACATCTTATGAAGAATGGATTTACACCAGACTACACCCAGTGGGTCCACCATGGTGAAGCCCATCGTATGAGAGAGGAGGTGGTGAGACCACGGGTGGAGGCTTTTGATGCTCATGCCGGGGTAGCAGACATGTTAGATGACTTTCACCAAGGACAGTTCAATAAGGGACATGAGAAGGAGGAGATGGAGGCAGCCGCATAGGCGTTCTACGACATGATGGACTCAACATAGAAACCCCTTCACGATCGGTCAACGGTGTCTCAACTGGATGCCATTGGATGCTTAATGGGGTTGAAGTCCGAGTTAAACTTGAGTCAACCTGGCTTCGATAAGATGTTGGCCATGATTGGCACCCTGCTTCCGGAGGGCCACATTCTGCCAAAGAGCATTTACGAGTCATAGAAACTCCTTCGTGCACTTAAGATGCCATATGAGCAGATACATGCTTGTCCGAAGGGGGTGCGTCCTATTTAGGAAACAACACGAGCATGCAAAGTTCTATCCAAAGTGTAAATCCTCCAGGTACCTAGAGGTAGACTCTGATGATGGCCAAAAGAGGCAACTTACGATCCCAGTGAAAATCCTACGGTACCTTCCATTCCTACCGAGGATCCAACGGCTATACATGACCGAGGAATCCACGAAACAGATGACATGGCACAAAAATGGCAAACAGTACAATCCTGACAAGATGGTACATTCGATGGTGAAGCTTGGATCCGCTTTAATGACAAACATCATGACAAAGTAGATGAGGCTCATAATGTATGTGTCGCGCTGGCAACAGATAGGTTCAATCCTTATGGAATGATGGCTGCCCCCATACACATGTTGGCCCGTCTTCATTATCCCCCTTAATCTCCCCCCCCCCCGCGTCTCCTTTCAATGACATAACGTATTCTTATCGTTGATAATTCCTGAACACCCAAGGAGTAATATGGGTGTGTTCATGGAGCCTGTGTTTGATGAATTGGTCCGTACTTGGGATGAAGAGGTATGGACATACGATCGAGCTACAAAGACAACCTTCAAAATGCACGTTTGGTACCACTACTCCCTGCATGACTTCCTGGCGTATGGGATATTCTGCGCCTGGTGTGTTCATGGGAAGTTCCCATGCCCAATATGCAAAGAAGGTGTGAGGTTCATTTGGTTGCAGAAGGGTGGCAAGTATTTGTCGTTCGACAGACATCGTCAATTCCTACCTCTTGACCATCCATTCAGATAAGACATCAAAAACTTTATGAAAGGTGTCAAAGTGACAAACCCTGCACCGCGGATGATGACTGGTGCCAAGGTTCATGCTTAGATAGATGCTCTCGTGCCTAATGAAGAAGGTGGTTTTGTGGGATATGGTGAGCAACATATGTGGACTCATATCTCGGGCATGATGAGGCTCCCCTATTTTGATGACCTTCTTCTGCCACATAACATTGATGTAATACACACTAAAAAGAATATCACCAAGGCACTTTGGGCAACACTCATGGACACTGAAAAGTCTAAGAACAACCCTAAGGCTAGAGTGGACCTAGCAACGTTGTGTGATAGACCAAATCAAGAGATGCAGCCTCCTAGTTGTGGCAAGACCTGGAGAAGGCCTAAGGCTGATTTCATCTTGAAAAAGGACCAAAGGAGGGAAGTACTTGATTGGATCAAGACGCTAATGTTCCCTGATGGGTATGCAACGAATCTAAAGAGGAGAGTGAACTTAGGCACTCTGCGAGTTAACGGGATGAAGAGTCATGACTACCACATATGGATTGAGCAGCTTCTTCCAGCGATGGTTCGAGGCTATGTCCCGGAGCATGTCTGGCAAGTGCTGGTAGAGTTGAGCTACTTATTCCGCTAGCTTTGTGCCAAGGAGTTCTCTCGAACCGTCATTGATGACTTAGAAAAAGTGGCACCCATGTTGCTCTGTAAGTTGGAGAAGATCTTTCCACTCGGCTGCTTCTTGTCGATGCAGCATTTGATTGTGCACCTCCTATATGAGGCATAGATGGGGGGCCGTGCAGAACCGTTGGTGCTATCCAATCGAGAGATGTCTAAAGACTCTTCGTAAAAATTATAGAAATAAAGCCAAAATTGAGGCTTCCATTGTAGAGGCATACATTCTAGAGGAGGTGTCGAACTTCATAGAGAAATACTACACTGAGAACCTTTGTAGCATTTATAATCCACCCCCTCATTACAATGCTGGCGAAAATGAATCGAACCTTAGCCTTTTCTAAGGGCAACTCAGAAGCGCGTGAGGAGGAGCTGGAGGAGGAGGTGGCGCCCGTGGACAAGTCAGACGAGGAGCTGGTTCAACAGACAGATGAGGAGGAGGAGGAGGAGGAGGGGGAGGTGGCAGGCACAGGTTTCGCTTCCTCCGACTCCTCTTTGAGTGTCTACTTGCGAGGTCCCACGAGCCTCCCATAGGTTCCGCTTCCTCACCAACGCCCAGTGATTCACCCCGAAGGGCAAAAGTAAGTAACTTTATATGTTATCACCACTACTTCATATGATATGATGAAAAAAACTAATATTTTTTCTTAATCACTTGTGCAGGAACTGGGTGGTTGTGTCGGGTGATAGCACACGGCAAGTCAATGACATCATGGGTCTTCTGTGCAGGCAACACTTCCCTGTCATTGTCACATACGCATCGAAGACGGAGCCGGCCTACTTGTTTGACCAATACGCCGTCGCCCTCGATGCGGAATACCCCAACAAGGCAGCGTGGGTGAAGGCAAAGTTTTGGGTAAGTCTCCCTCGCACAACAGTGCTTAATATGTCGCATTCATTGGACTTTTCTTGAAATAATGAATGGATACATCGCTTTTGTATGTAGACTTACTACAGATGCGAGGAGGGATTTGAGGCCAGGGCGGAGCAGGTGACTACCAAAGCCTGTAAAAAACTCGTCACCGACATGCATCATGAGGTGCGCATCCAGGCCATCGTAACCTACTACGGGTCAAAGCTTGGAGAGAGGAAAACCAAGAAAGACACAAGAGAGATGCAGCTGACCCGGAAGCAGTACCTTAAGGTAAATGAAGAACATCAATATTGATTCATTTTGAGATTAAGTTGGTTTAATTTGATCTTCTTATATATCCAATACTTGATGACGTGTAGATGATTCCCTAGTGGTGCCAAGCGTATCCCAAGTGTTGGGCGATGATGGTGGAGAGGTGGTTCACGGAGGAGTACCTCAAGATGCACAGGGATGCCCGGGACCGTCGTTTGCAGATGCAAGGTCTAGTACACCATCAAGGCAGCCGCAGCCTCGCCGGATACAAACAAGCATGGGTACGCGAATTCATTTATCTATTGTGACACTTAGTTCTGCCTGATTTCTAATCATCGTGCTATCTTTCTCGCAGTTGGCGTCACATAGTGGCTAGGCTTGCTCGAACTTCCAGGCATAGTGTATGGTCCACAAGGGCAAGGCGACGTTCGACATCTCCTTCAACTTGGAAGACCCACCCGAGGCATACACGAACCCGAGCGTCCACTCCTGCATTAGTGAGTACACTGAGGTGGCGAGATCGCTCCATGGGTCAGACCACGATCCGAGCACCCAGGACTTCGATGGAGAGGCCATCATGAGGGCGGGGCAAGGCAAGAAGTATGGGCGGTTTTGGCTTGGCGACGGCGTCATCGACACGGCCTCTACTCCCTCTCTCTCTCCTAGATCCGAGCACGGAGCACGAGCGAGAGCCTAGCCATTCGCACACGGCCGACCGCTGCACAGCACTAGGTCAATGCACTCAAGGTTATTTATGTTTTACTCGTCATACATTGATCTTTATACACCTTAATTAGCTTTGCATTACTGAAACATTAGAGTGAAATATTGCTGACCCGGCTGGAACAAGAAATGAAGCAACGTCAGGAGCTGGCGGCCTAGCTAGACGTCGAGCGGACTGAGCGGTAGGCCCAGGCGTAGAGGCTGACGGACATTACGAAGTTCCTACAAGGGCTTGGGCAACGTGTGGCCTTCTCTCTGCCAGCTGGACTGTTGGTTCCACCTCCGCCTCCGCGTCCTGCAGCTGCAGCTACTCCTGTGAGTATGAAAGTTTTTTTACTTTCGCTTGTGCTTTGCTTGTATGGCCTCTACCTTCCTAGATTAGCTATCCAAATAATCTTGTCTCACATGCAATCTTTACTCCTTTGTGCAGTCTCCATCTAACGGTGGTTTGAATAATCCACCTCATGCACCTCCGAATGATGGAGCTGGGCTTTCACCATAGTCGCAGTGGCCGAGATAAATGCACATTGTATTTTTTTCATTTGTTGTTCACTTGGTGATGGATTTGTGATATACTTGTGATGCACTTGTGGACTTTGATAGACTTGTGGATTTATTTGGATTGACTTGAGCACTTATTATTATATATGTGATATATATTGTGATGGATGTGATATGTGCGGATGGATGTGTGGATGGATAAGATATATATGTGATGGATGAGATATATATGTGATGAATGAGATATATATGTGGTATATGTTTGTATAAATTTATTTTTCATGATGGAATGTAAAAAAATAAAAATTGCTGTTTTGGATCACTTTGCCGAGTGTTGCACTCGGCAAAGAACCCCGTTGTCGAGTGCCATAGTCACAGCACTCGGCAAAGCTGAAAAAATGGGCGCTTGAAAACCTGTTTTTTCAGCTTTGCCGAGTGCCAATACCATAGCACTCGGCAAAGATTTTTTTTAAAAAAATCAAACTTTGCCGAGTGCTAGATAGAGGGCACTCGGCAAAGAATTTTTTTTAAAAAAAAATTCAAACTTTGCCGAGTGCCAGCCAGAAGGCACTCGGCAAAGAATTTTTTTTTAAAAAAAATTAAACTTTGCCGAGTGTCAGCCAGAGGGCACACGGCAAAGAATTTTTTTAAAAAAAATCAAACTTTGCCGAGTGCCAGACAGAGGGCACTCGGCAAAGAAATTTTTTTAAAAAAATTCAAACTTTGCCGAGTGTCAGCCAGAGGGCACTCGGCAAAGATTTTTTTTAAAAAAAAATTTAAACTTTGCCGAGCGCCGGCCAGGGGGCACTCGACAAAGAATTTTTTTTAAAAAAAATAAAAAATCTTTGCCGAGTGCCTGCAGGATTGGAACTCAGCAAAGAGACCGTCAACGGGGCTGGTGTCGTGACAGTCGCTTTTCTTTGCCGAGTGCCCTGGGGCTCTCGGCAAAGCCTTTACCGAGTGCCCGATAAAAGACACTCGACAAAGAGGACTTTGCCGCCTTTGTCGAGTGCAATTTGGCCTTTGCCGAGTGCCTCAGGCACTCGGCAAAAAACCTGAATCCAGTAGTGTGTCCACCCTATGCGGACAAGGGCCAAAGCTGGAATCTATCGACCCAACCCCAAATATGCTCTGGCGTCCACAGCACCCTCATCATCTGCTCCTGTTTCTTCTATTCCCAGGCTCCCAGCTCGGCGTGCGCCGCTCTAAAGGACCCCAATTGGCATGCCGCCATGAAAGACGAATTCGAGGCCCTTCAGCGCAATCGGACATGGCGCCTCGTCGACAAACCACCTGGGGCTCACATTGTCTCTGGCAAGTGTGTTTTTCGCCACAAACTGAAGCCCGACGGCACCCTCGAACGATACAAGGCTCGATGGGTAGTCCGCGGCTTTACTCAACGCGTCGGCGTTGACTTTGACAAAACCTTCACACCGGTGGTTAAACCTGTGACCACTCGTACTGTCCTCACCATCACCGCGTCACGGCGCTGGGCCACCAAGCAATTGGACGTCTCCAATGCTTTCCTCCATGGCCATCTCAATGAGCACGTTCTTTGCCAGCAGCCCATCGGGTTCGTCGATGCCACCCACCTTGATGCCGTCTGCCTGCTAGACAAGTCACTCTACGGCCTCCGCCAAGCTCCATGGGCCTGGTTTACCCGGTTCGTAGAATTCGTCATCCGGCTCGGGTTCATGGCGACAGGCTTTGACTCGTCACTCTTCGTACTCTGGCGCGGCACCGACATCGCGTACCTTCTTCTGTACGTGGACGACATCATCCTCACCGGCTCAAGCTCTGCACTGCTCCAGTCCATCGTCAACAGCCTTCGAGCTGAGTTCACCGTCAAGGACTTGGGCGACCTGAGCTTCTTCCTCGGCATCGATGTCAAGCGAACACGTGACGGCTTCTACCTGTCTCAGGAACGCTACGCCGAGGACATCCTCGACCGCTCCGGCATAAAAAATTGCAAACCGGCCCTGACGCCTGTTGACTCCAAAGGCAAGCTCTCGGCGGATGGACCAGCTATCGATGATGCCAAGTCCTACCGAAGCCTGGTGGTCGCGCTCCAGTACTTGACGGTGACCAGACCCGATCTGGCGTTCGCGGTACAAAAAGCATGCCTCCACATGCATGATCCGTGGGCGCCGCACTTGGCGCTGCTCAAGCACGTTCTGCAGTACGTCCGAGGCACGACATCGCTCGGTCTACATCTTCGTGCCTCCACCGACATCGCCATCACCGCGTACTCAGATGCGGATTGGGCGGGCTGCCCCAGCACTCGACGTTCCACCTCGGGATTCTGTGTTTTCCTTGGGGACTCTCTCGTCTCCTGGTCGTCGAAGCGGCAGCCAACCGTGTCATGCTCTAGCGCCGAAGCAGAATATAGGGCCGTGGCGAACGCTGCCGCCGAATGCATCTGGCTGCGGCAATTGTTGGGTGAGCTGCACTGTGGCTTGCATAAAGCCACGGTGGCTTATTGCGACAATGTTTTCACCATCTACATGTCCTCCAACCCCGTACATCACAAGCGGACCAAGCACATCGAGCTTGATATCCACGTTCCCACTGGAGAACAATATGCCAACGCCATGACAAAGGGCCTCCCCACGATGACTTTCGAAGCCTTCCGATCCAGTCTTTGTGTTGTCCCGATCACACGTCAGACTGCGGGGGGTGTTAAGGATATATGCCAAGACCGATGACTCGATAACTGCAGGAGCGCGGACAGGCGCCAGCGTGCGCGGTCACCACGTTCTCCACCAGCACGCGTCGTGCGTAGACTAGGAACGGTCGCTGAAGATAGCGACCTCATGTAATACATATTCATTCACTGAGATCAATACATAGTGTTGCTGGCTCTCATTTACTTTCTACAGTTTGGCACAACCAAAGGCAAGGCCTATGATCATATCATGTAGAATCTGCTTTCATTATTTTTGTGAAATCTGATGAACAGCCGATTTTTCGTATTTAATTTCCCAAGGCCTACAGAGCTAGTAAATGTGTAGTGGGCCTCATTGGTTCGGCCTGACTGGTTGGATGAACCAGGGCCGCCAGAAACTAACTTTATTCGTTTTTTCTTTCGCTGTTTGGTTATTCGGCTCTTGGTTGGTTAGTTCTTTTTTTTTCCCCCCCTTCTCTGTTCTTTATTAGAGAGGGAAAAAATGAATATTCGACTCTCTTGAGCTATGATCAAACAACGTTGTAAGACTTCGTCGCTAATGCTACAGATGCGAGGTTAATGAGATGGAGGTGACCAATTCCTTCGGCCGAGTTTCGAAAACACTAATGAGATGGAGCATGCGCGTACTGCCTGATGAGGCTCTGCGTCTCCTTGCAAGCTAAGAGAAAATTTTGTGAACAATTTTTTGGCGTTATTGATCTGAGAACAAACTCTGTGACTGTGATGGATTTTTTAACCTCGGGCGTACGTACGTACGTACGGAGAAAGACGGGCGGAGAGACGGAGGTAGGGAAAGGGAAGACAAGCACCGGCCAGTTAGCTCCGTCGACCGTCACGCTGGGGCCGCCGTCGTCTCATCGAGTCGATCGCCGACGGTGCACCGTGCACCCATGCATGCATGTCCTCGATTATTTTATCTTGATCTTGATGAGAAGTGAAAAAAAACATTAAAAAAATGGCGCGCCGCATGCAACAAGGCGAGGGAAGGCCGAAAGGGAGGGAAATCTAGGAGCACGTGGCCAGTGTGGCCTGGAATTCTGCACTGGACAGGAGCTCGCTGAGTGGCAACGGTCGGCTTCGGCTATGGCGCGCGGGTGCTGCGTGCGTGCTGGCTGCTAGCCTGCTAGTGCTGGGCCACACGGCCACACCACTCCACTGACCGACCGACCGACCGACCACACGCGCGCGTCGGAGTCGCCGCCGTCTCACTGCGTGCTGGGCCGCGGCCGCTCCAACGACGCACAGGACGGGCAGCCCAACCCCATCTTGCTTAGAGCAAGTATAATAACAGGCTGTAAGCCGACTAAATGCTGAGGTGGAGGAGAGAGAGGAGGAGAGAGAAGAGAAGCGGGCTGTAAGCTTACAGCCGGCTTGGACACAAGAACCAAGAAAGTCTGTGAGAGAGATAAGTGGGACATGTATTAACTGTAAAGAGCCAACTATGAGTGGGCTGAGAGAAGGCTGTAAGGTTCCTTACAGCCAGCAAGCCGGCTGTATTATTAGCCTTGCTCTTAATGTTTACAGTTACTTAGGCACAAAAATAAAGAAATTTTACGAGAGAAACATGTGAGCCAAGTATTAATGATAAAGAGCTAACTATTATATGGATCAAGAAGGCTGCAAATAAATCTCACCGCTGGCTGCTGACCGTGTATTATTAGCCTTGCTCTGATGCTTAATCTTAGGTTAACGAGCTCGGCCGTGCTGTCATCTACCGTGGCTTCCACAATCTGCATCGTTTCACAATTTATATTTATTTTATTAGCCTTGCATATTACTCCCTGCATAAAAAAAAAGATTTTCTTGCTTTTTTTAGAGTTCGAGGGCAAACATCCCCTCCCTTCCGACTATATATTAGCCAAAAGACCAAAAGCCGATTGCAGCACAGGTTTTAAGCCAATAGAATCCTCACACCAGCCGGAGGAGGACGCGCCACAGGTAGCACAAACTTCAACTAAAACTGAAGTACTCAGAAACAGAACATATAAAACAAAGAAATTCTTGCTTTCTCGGGTAGTTAAACAATTCTAAATTTATATACAAAATCTACAAATATATACTAACATCTATAATAATAAATAAGTATTATTAGATAAATCATGGAACACATTTTATAGCCAGACTGGTTAGATGGCTCCGACGGCATCCCTCAGATCTTGAGTTCGATTCTCCACGGGGACGAATTTCAAGCATGAGGGTAGCCGTCCGGTCTCTTCTTAATAAAATACCGGTGGAAAAGTCACTCTCCTGTGGCTCGAGTTTTTTTAGATAAATCATGGAACACATTTTATAGTAAATATATCTCAAGCCATAAATACTAAAATTATCACTTCAAAATTTTAATCGAAAATAAAAGATACTTGTTCAAAACCTAAAATTGTATTTTGTTAATTGAGGGAGCAGTATTTTTTTTCGCAAAACCATTTAATTATTCAGTTGGTGGACTGGAACGCAGCGGCATTGCGTGCGAGTCTGCAACGGCTAGTATAAAAAAGCGGCGTCCGTGCGTAAACTACCCAGGACAGGGCCCGAGTAGAAGAGTCCGCGGCAGCGCGCTTTCCGAAAGCGACCCAGAGCCCTTGGGCCCTCTTTCCATTGGCTTCCTGGCATTGGCAGCGCCAGCGCGCTCCTCCCTAGTCTCGGCCCCGCCCGCGACAGGCGACAGCAACGCCAATGCTGCACAAACGCTCCATTTTCTCTCGAGTTTGAAGTTTTGAACTGGATGACAGTTCGTTTTTGCTCTAAATTTTGGCACATCTTTAAAGCTTACCATATGCATTTTCGGAAAAAGAAACTTACCATATGCATGATGTGTGTAACCAAAATTTTGTAGGGAAAATGAAATAAAATTTGTAGCTGGCTCCTCCTACTTTATGTACTAATAGTTAGCTAGCTAATTGTTTAGCGGGAGTTATTTGGTCCACCTACTAATATGTTGCTAATAGTTGGCTGGCTATTAGCACATGTTAACAGTCCGGCCAACCCAGTGAAACTAATACTAGCTAGTTTGCCCCTAGCTAATTGTTAGTTGGCTACTTACAAGCATTAGTAATAATTTTAGTTGCTAACTATTACCATCAGTAGATCCAAGTATGCTGTGCATTATTAGATTATATACTACCAGCAGTATGAACTATGCACAGTCCGCTACTACTTGATGAGCCAGCTGTCTGTATAATGATGTCACAACACATACAGACAGCAAAACAGACCGTGTATATAATGGACTGTCTGTTTGGCTGCCAATTAATCCTTTAATGTATGCATGTAGCTATGATCAAGTATAAATATGATTCGTGTATACCATTGTGTTGCTCAATGATAAAAAGATCAGACATAAATAAGGTGGTCATGGTTGTAATATTTTTTAAAACCATGAATATAAATAATATATTACTATATTTATATATAATAAACAACTTAATAAACAACTTATACAATAGGTTATTTATTTAGGCTTCTACAAACTTTTTAATACTTACATATAACCATGATCAAACATGAATATAATTCATGTATATTGTTGTGTTGCTTCTTAATACAAAATAAATCGAGCATCAATAAGATAAACATATAAACATAATACAATATTTTAGAACCATCAAAATAAATAATATAGTAATATATTTATCTATATAATATAAACTTTTCTGCTCCTGAATCAAAAATAAAGTGAGAGATTTTATTTTATATTTAGTGACCGGATAAAAAGTTTGTTGATCAAGTACAAACAAGAGCATTTTTTTTATTTGAGAGTCCATAAGCATTTCAATTCGAGGATGATTTGATTGATGGGATGGCACTGCAACTAGCAGGCGTGCAAAGGAAGATTTATCAGCTTGCCATGGGTGGATTTAGGGTGTTTGATTCGTGGAGTAAAGTTTAGGCGGTGTCATATCATATCTATTGTTATATCGGATGTTTAGATATTAATAATAAAACTAATTACAGAAGCCGTGACTAAGGGGTGTTTGGTTCCATCTTCTAAACTTTAGTCGATGTCCCATCGAATATTTGGACACATGCATGGAGTATTAAATATAGACTATTTATAAAACTAAATGCACAGATTGAGACTATTTTGTGAGATGATTTTTTTAGCCTAATTAGTCTATGATTTGACAATATGGTACTACAGTAAACATGTGCTAATGACGGATTAATTAGGCTTAATAAATTCGTCTCACGGATTACTGACTGATTCTGTAATTTGTTTTTTATTAGTACCTGAACACTCCATACGACACCCCATATGACACCTCCTAAACTTTAGTCACTGGATCCAAACGGCCCCTAATTCGTGAGACAAATCTATTAAGTCTAATTAATCCATCATTAACATATGTTTACTATAGCACATATTATCAAATCATGGATTAATTAGGCTTAATAGATTCGTCTCATAAATTAGTCTCACTCTGTATAATTAGTTTTATAATTAATATATGTTTAATACTTTAAATAATATTAAATGTGCTTACTGTAGTCAATGTAATAAGGACTAAATTTTAGAAGGTGTGAAGCAAACACCTGGAGCTTGTTATGGCAATGGCCATAGCGTGCGCACACTAAATCTGTACAACGATAATATGAGCATCCAAGCATGAGGCACAACCGACGCCTCACCAGACAACGGCCAGGTTCTCTTTTTTTATTTTAATCCGGCAAATTTGTATCGTTTAGTGCGTAGAGACGGCGTTAGCGTTCAACGCATGTTTTGATATCGTCTATACGCACTAATCGATGCAAAGCTACATTCTCTTTCTTCATTTAATCAGGCAAATTTGCATCGTTTAGTGCATATAGACGATATCAAAACACACGTTGAACACTGATGCCGTCTCTACGTACTAAACGATGCAAATTTGTATCGTTTAGTGCGTAGAGACGACATCAGCGTTCAACACATGTTTTGATGTCGTCTATACACACTAAACGATGCAAATTTGCCTGATTAAATGAAGAAAAAGAATGTAGCTGTCGTCTGGTGAGGCGCCGGCTGTGGCTCCTGCTCCGACATGATATCATTGTTCGTGTTCTCGTTGTGCAGATCCAGTGTGCACACGCTATGACCAGTGACTGGTGTTCTGACCGTGGCAAGCTGATAATGTTTGGTTGCACGCCTACTGGTTGTAGTGCCATCCCATCAATCAAATCATCGTTAAATTAAAATGCTTATGGACTCAAATGAAAATAAATAATCTTGTTTGTATTTGATCAACAAACTCTTTATCAAGTTCACTAAGGCTAGCCTTAATGGTATACATGAAGTCTGCAGAGTTGACGTGGCAGTCTTGAAAACTACAAAATAAAATTCTCTATTGAGACTGGCCTAACTATATTCACCTTATTCATGTGTGTTTTTTTTATCAACGAGCAACATAACGGTATACATGAATCATATTTATACTTGATCATGGCTACATAAAGACATTAAAGAATTAATAAACAGCCAAACAGATAACCTGTTGTACGTGCTGTCTGTTTAGCTGTTTGCATGTATTGTGACATCATCCTAGAGACACTTTCTGTGGTCTGTACATGTCCTTAGTATATTAGCGTTCGCGCTGCTGTACATTTACATTTTTTTACCAGAGTACTGAATTATTAATTACTCCTCTTACATAGCGCTTACCGAGATGGACTGACTGGCCAGGATTGACTCTACCTGGGCCCACCTGCCAGTCAACCCCCCCCCCCCCCCCCCCCGAACCTATGGCCCAGTCTGAACACGCTTTCCGCACCCTGCTACACCCAGAAAACCAAATCCGATCCCACCACGGCCCGCGGCGCGTGCCACTCTCCAACCTGGGAAATAAATATCGTCCTTCTCTGAGGGCTCTCCCGCAAGATCGCCCTTCCCAATTAAAGACGACAACGGGCTCTGATACCCGATATTCGATGGGTATTTGATCTATTAGAGAATGGGGATGAGATCATATTTTTACCTGCACGCATCTAAATGGTAAGAATTCATCCCCAATGGGTATAGCGGGTACGGGAACGTTCCCTGTTTACCCGTCCCCGTTACCCATTGGGGAACCCGACTATTTGAGCTGTCATGCGAATATTAGGCCCAAAAAAGCTCAACATAGGTATTTTGATCCAAATCTGAAGAATCATATATATAGTTTGTGTGTTCTAGGAACCTTAGTTCAATTTTTCGTCACTATCTCCGCCAGCAGCATAAGCACGCCTGTCTCACGAGCGCTCATGCTCCTCGCTTTCTCAGTTCGGTCTCTCTGCCACTTTTGCTCGTCCTCCTCGCAACCTCGCTCTTTCTCCTCGGCATCTCCGAGACTCTAACACTTATACCCGAGTGAAGAAGAAACGTCTCCGATTACAAAGCTACGAAGCGTCCTTGTTCATCGAATATACAGTACCCATCAGGTATCTATTATCCGATTGATACCCAACGGGTATGGAAATGAATAAAAATCTATACCCGAGACGGAAACGAAAAAATAATAAATTGTTCGTAGCGGGAAAGAGTACATTCTGACGTCCTTGTTCCCAATCCCCATCGAGCCATAGAGCCGTC
Organism: Miscanthus floridulus; assembly: GCF_019320115.1. Classification (NCBI taxonomy): domain Eukaryota; kingdom Viridiplantae; phylum Streptophyta; class Magnoliopsida; order Poales; family Poaceae; genus Miscanthus; species Miscanthus floridulus. Next base: position 146,881,498 of record NC_089582.1, on the reverse strand, counting down.
GTCGTGGAGCGGCAGGATTTGAAAATCCGCGAGGGGTTTGTCCGCTTCCTCCGCTTCGCCATCCTCAAAGCAGCGGAAGGGGAGAGGCCAGGTGCAGCAGCAGCCCAACGGCAACCTCCGCCACGGTCCACGGAGCAGCAGCCCGCAACCAAGCAGCAAGGTGCCGTGCGTGCGGTTCCCACTTGTTCCCTCCCCCCTCTCTCTCTAACTTCTCGATTCGATCGCTGCGGTTGCCTGCCGGCGTGTCTGTTTTTTCCCCTCATCTGGCCGCGCCATCGTCTGCGGAGGAGTTTCAGATTGGCGTGGCGTGGTGAGGCGATTGCTTTCTTGGAGTCGGGATCGGGCGGGGTCATCGTCATTGTGCGGGGCGGGTGAATCTGTTATTGCTGTCACCGACCTTGTTACGGGCGCCCGCGCTTCGATTGGTTTCTCGGAGCTGTTCGGGGTTTCGCCGTGCCACCGTAGGGGTTCTTGCTGCTTCTATAGGATTCTTGGCTGCTCAGTACACGAGCGATGTCGACTGCCTGACAGATTCAGTTCCTACCTAGTTCTGGGCTTCAGGCGACGTACGCCTGCTGCTGTTTATTCTTACTGTTCGCATGGGATGCCACAGTTTTACGAACCGTAGGCTCGTAGCACTCCTGGAGTGAGCATCCGTAGACTGAAAGCTCTTTTTTTCCCTTCCAAGTTCTGATTTGTTCCGTGACATGAACTGCATAAGGTGCATGGAAAACGATCTGATTTTTTTTAGTGTTCTTTTCCCCTGAGGTACAACAGCTGAACTTTTCAGGCTACGATCGGTTCTTTTCCGGCATCTGTTCTTGTTTCCTAACTTGTAAGGGATACCACAAACCTGAAAAATATGATACAAATCTTTTTTTGACGATGAACAGGAGGGGCAAATCTATGATACAAATCTAGAAAAAAAAAAGATTTGTCTAGGTGACATTCAGTTGTTTTCGTCCCATCTGTCACCTGAATTTTTTCCATGTAGTATTCTAGCTATATTTACACTATCTTATTACTAGATTTACAATAATTTCTTCAGTGTAATTTATTGAACACGGTGGTGTAATTTGGAGATAATACAAATATATGCCAAAATTTTCAGAAATACTTTCAAATTATTTTTATGAATTGCAGATACCAGAGAAATGTATTTCAAATTATTCACAAATTTTTCATAAATTTCAAAACAAATTTTCCCAAATTGTGGTGGGACCCACCTCCCCAACCTTATCCCTTCCCTTCCGTCGCCTGCACACTTTCCTTCCCTTCCCTTCCCTTCCGTCGAATGCGAGTCCGGAGAAAAAGCAGCAACGGTGATCCTGCCTGGGGGCGGCCCTCCTCGTCGCCCTCCTCATAGCCGGCCGTCGGCCCTCCTCGTCGCCGGTCACCGGCCCCGCGCCGCGCGCCTGCCATGGCCGGGGCCGCGAGCTCAGAGGCTGGCCACACCTGCTGCCTCGGCGGCCCTCGCTGACTGCACGTGCCTCGCCTGTTCGTCGGCCGTGCCCCCTGCTAGCCGTCCGCGTAAGATCAGATGACCCAAAAAATCAGTTGATTGGAGAGGCCAAATCAACCGGCTGAGGTTTAGCAATTCTGAAAAAAAAAAATTGTGGCATCCGAACTCTCCCATTTGTGTAACACTGTTGGTTCCTGTGAACCCTTCAGGTAAGGTAAGTGACGAGACAAGATGGTGCACCGGGAGGAGCTGCCGCAGGCATGGTGGTTCGACAGCCACAACCTCGCCAGGCCATCTCCATGGCTGAACAGCACGCTTTCAGGTTTTGCCTCACTACCCTGAATTTCCTGATAATGGATGCTCTGCTGCTCTTACTGTGCTTTTAACATGTAGAACTGTCTTCATTTTGTAAACAGTACGTTAGCATGCTTTTCTTGTATTCTTGTCAATTGTCATATACTAGGAATTATTTTCTCTAAACGCCAGTGCTATTACGTATTTGTTTTATCATTTATGCCATGAGGAAATACCTGAAGTAATTCAGTGAATTATAGCAAATTCCATTTTGAGTTTTGCCTGGAAATTTCTCTAATGATCATCACTCCAAAACTGTCTTGATAATCCATCGAGTTAATTTAATGTCATCTGAATCATTAGAGCAAACTATGACATCTATATATTGCACATTTGCACTTGACTTTACATGACCGCGTTGAAATTTATAACCGGGTTACTCTGTCCTGTAGTTATCTTTAAGACCTTTGGGCTCTTCTGATGAAACTGCCATTGGTTCAGTCGTAGAATTACATCTTGCTTACTGAGAGATTATTGTGTATTTGTGTTTGTCCTTCCCTTCGATATCAGAGCTGGATGACAAGACGAAGCAAATGCTGAAGCTGATCGACCAAGACGCGGACTCGTTCGCCCAGCGCGCTGAAATGTACTACAAGAAGCGGCCGGTGCTGGTGGACATGCTGGGCGACCTGTACCGCACGCACCGCTCGCTGGCGGAGCAGTACGACCTCCTGAAGCACGGCAGCGGCACGCGGCACGCGGCACACGGTGTTCGGCCTGTCTTCCTGCATGCAGAACCGGCCCCAGGCGTCGTCGACCAACGGCAAGACCACGCCTCGCTCCTCCTGCTCGGTCTCCATGTACGACTCGGAGTCTGAAGTGGATGACCCCGAGCAAGACGAAGACGAGGCAGAGACCAAGACGGAGCCGTCGTTGCCGGAGCAGGAGCAAGAGCGTGAGCAGGCGGAGCAGCAGATGCGCGCGGAGATCGAGAGTCTGAAGGCAGAGAACGCGGCGCTGCAGAAGGCGGCCGAGGAGAGCGCGGCGGCGCTCAGGTCGGAGCTGGCCCGGAAGGACGAGGAGAAGAGGGAGGTGATCAGGCAGCTGGCGTCGTCCATGGACGTGATGAGGCAGGAGAACCTGACGCTGCGCGAGCACATCGTCAGGGGATCGTCGTCCAAGCATTCCTCATCTGCACCCCGCGCGGCGTTCGATCTCAGGAAGGTGGCCAGGGGCCTCTTCTCCGCGAGGCTCTTCACCGCGCACTGCAGGCCTACGGGCCCCATCGTCGCGCTCTGAGCCTCTGATGACTCTGATGACAAGGGCCGGCACGGCGCTGCAGGATCGAATCGTGAAGAGAGACAGCATAACAGCATGTAGCTCATGATGTATGCATTTGTTGTAGGTGAGTGATGTGCATATAGGATGGCATCGTTTTGACTGGTGGTGCTTTGCACCTGTATTTACCGCTACCGCGGTAGTAGTTAATTATAGTTAAATATTTGTTAGCCATATGACTGTTCGCTTGTCTTATAATTCGTATTTTCAGCTTATTTTTTTAGTCGGAATAGTATTTTTCTCTCTCAACAAATCAGCCGGAACAGTGTTTCGGCTTGAACGGGGCCATGGATTCATGTTTGTATGATGGCGTTAATTATAGTTAAGTATTCTTTTGTCAGTTCCTCCTGTGCTGTGACTATGATTCTTGAACCTTGGTAGATTAGTTGTGCTGCAGTATTTTCTTCCTGTCTTGAAGATTAGAGGCAGATGCTGCCAAGCTGAGAGTTGAGACCTTTCGCCTGAGACAATCACCAGAAACCCCCAAATCCTAATTGGGATTCTATCAAGCAACCCAGCAGCCGCTGCATCTTTCACCTCTGTATATGAAGCTCATTCACCTGGTTCCTGCACCGACACATTGTTCTCATTGTCGTTCTTGGCCATGCTTGGCCTGTTCGGCTGGTATTGTCAGCCTGGAAACGGCTGCTGCACAAAACCAGTTGCTACTGGAAAAACCAGCCAACTAACCAGCTCCATCTAGCCAACAGCTGCAGCTGGCAGCCAGCAGTCGAAACATCAGCCATGTAATGCCATTTGCTCATTTTAAAAAAATGGCGCCAACAACACATCCATTCAATTAATACCGCCAAACCACAAGCCATTCAAATTACAATACAGTAGCTGGACTAACAATTTGTTAGGAGCTAATAACAGTCTATTAGAAGCTAGTCAACTAGCAGTTCAGTACACATAACAGGTCCCTACAAGCCATTACGAATAGTCACATACAACAGTTCAAATTACACTTCTTTACAAACATGACAACTTCTTTACAAACATGACAACTCCCATGCAACAGTCACTTACCCAGCCATGTTTGGGTCAGTAGGCCCTTGGTAACACAGTGGTTTCCAAGCTTCAATAGAAGTGAAGAAATACCTGAGAGGGATCAATCTCAAAAGAATGTGTTTCCTTGTCTTCAGTTGCAGCAGCAATTTCCATTCCATTTAACAGGTCTTCATGTCCACTAGCAATTTGGCCGGATGTCTTGCTAACAGTAAATGAAGGTGCACCAAGGGAACCCTGAAGGAAATTAGGATAGATTTAGTTGGCATTGTAACATGCCAACGCAAACAACTAATTTAGTTCGCTTGGAGGAATTCTGGGGAAATTTGGATGGTTTGGAGGAATGCTGGAGGAATTTGTGAGAGAAAAACATTGTTCCGGATGAAAAAAGAAGCGGATCAAGCCAGGTTTAAGGGCACGCGAACGGGGCCAATAATAATCTAGTGTAGACAAATTAGCAGGGAAACAACTTATATCTAAGAGACTAGTGAGGTAGGTCACAAAATTAACCATTTAGTTGGCATTGTAATGCAAACAACTATCTTTAATTCAAGTACTTGGCATCTTAATTTTAATCACCTTTGCTGCATCATTGTCCCCAGAGAGCCACAGATATGTACTCCGTCACAGTGGACATAGTGCAATTAGTATTGATCTGAACCCAATCCGACGGTGGGTATGTAGGCGAACCAACTCCAATCTCACGATTCCATAAAAAAGTATGCATTGCAAAGCATGACATAATAATCATTTGTTGCTTTTTCCTATGGCGGAACGGTACCCCATGCAATATGTGCCAACGGGCTTTGAGAACCCCAAATGTTCTTTCGACGACATTGCAGAGGCTCGAATGAGTGAAGTTAAATTTCTCCTGTCAAGATAATGTGTCCATGTCTACACCCCTAAAATCGTCTAGATGGTACACCTTGTATTTTTTAATGGACCCATGTAGCCAGTCTCCAGCACATATTCAGCGTCCACCAGATAGTAGCGTCCTGCAACACATGCACCATTTCCACAATTCATTTTCATTATCTTCAAAAGCAAGTACAAAGATTGTTCAACTATTGCATGGTACTAATCACTAACCTTTGTGGTGGATGCAGGAAGGTTGGTTGCCGCCAACATTCTCTTAGTATGGCCATGTCATGCACTGACCCCGCCATCCCGGTCCATGTAAGGAAAATGGACCCTTAGCCCATTTACTTTGGATTTTGGTGTTTGATGACCAAACACGATCAAATTGGACTAATGAATTTGCAAGTGTTTGTTTTATAGTGCAATAGGGTGCAAGACGTGACTTGGACAAAGGCGACGTGATGATCCGATGATCAACACCATAAGCAAGACCTTAGGAACACAAGAAAAGACACAAGATATCAAGCAAAGTCCAAGCACGAAGATATAAACCAAGCCGGATGCAAGATCGCGAAGAAACGAGCTCACATAAGGCACAGGACGCTCCGATCAAGCAACAACAGAGTCAACAGCAGTGACCGGACGCTACACAGGACGCTGCACAGGACGCTGCACCGGACGCTCCGATGCACAGGACGCTGCACCGGACGCTGCATAGGACGCTGAGTGCTAGAGTCCGATCAACATCATTAAGGTTCCAGAGAGCCATTTTCGTGACCGGACGCGTCCGGTCAGTACTGACAAGACGCTGGTCAGAGTCCGGTCAGTAGCAGAAAAGCGGGATTTCGTCCCCAACGGCTATTTTCTCAGTTGGGCTTATAAATAGACCCCCCAACCGGCCATTTATGATGTGTGGAGCTGAGGAAACATACCAAAGATGTTGATACACCATTTTAGTAATCTCCACATGCATAGTGCTTAGTGTTTTATTAGGTGATTAGCATAAGTGCTTTGCGAAGTGCTTAGGTTGATTAGACCACCGCTTATGCGCTTGCTCTAGGTGTATGCCTAGTGTTTAGTGAGGTTTGCATACCTCTTGCCACCCCGTGCTTGCGAGCACAAGTGTTGTACATCGAAGGGGCTTGAAGTCTTACGAGATCACACCAACCGTGTTTGTGGTGTGGCCGCCACCGTGTACCGGAGGGAACAAGGCCCGCGGCACTTCGGTCGGAAGCTTGATGGTGAAGACGGCAGGAAGCATCCGGGAGAGGCTTGTCGAGAGGCACATCGGAGACCCACTTGCGCATGGGGAAGGCCCGAGGCTATCCACGGAGATACCCGACCGGGAGCTTGGCTTTTGCAAGGAATTCCTTGCGAGGGGCTCCAACGAGGACTAAGGGGAAGCTTGCGCGCTTCTCGATACCTCAGTAAAAATACCGAAGTCGTCAATGAGAGTTTGCGTATCTCTACCTTGCTCTTTAGCTTCCGTATTTACATTGTTTACTTCACTACGTTTGCGATAGAGATAGCAACATACTAGCAAAACCATAGTTGCACATCTAGATAGTTTATCTATTGCATAGGTTTTGCTAGGGTTAGAAAAAAAAGACCATAGTTTTAGAGTTAGAATTTTTAAGTTGCCTAATTCACCCCCTCTTAGGCGTCACAGTCCCTTCAATTGGTATCAGAGCCGGTTGGCTCATTTTTTGACCTTTGGCTTAACTGTCGTTGAGCCGATGCTATTGTAGAGTGGTTGGGATGGATACCGCTAGGCCTCCTCAATTTGATGGCACTAACTTCTTCTACTATAAAGCTAGAATGGCTTGCCACCTTGAGGCGGTTGATTTAGGTGTATGGAGAGTCACTCGTGACGGGATGAAACCCATTAAGAATCCCAAAAAAACCCACAAAGAGTGACGAAAAAGAAATGCATTTTAATGCTAGAGCTAAAAACTGTTTGTTTGAATCATTTAGCATGGATGTGTTTAATCAAGTATTCACCTTAAATACGGCACATAAAATTTGGTTAAAACTCCAAGAGCTCCATGACGGCACAAGTAATGTCCGTGAGCAAAAACATTGTCTAGCTAAGCAAAATTATGATTCCTTTGCTATGAATGATGATAAGCTTGTTCGTGATATGTATTCTCGATTGAATCTAATTATCAATGAGCTTCATTCAATAGGATTATTAAAGCTAGATGATGCGGACATCGTGAGGAAGATCATCTTCGTTCTACCACAAAAGAAATATGCAAGCATCATCACCATCCTTCACAACATAGAGAACTTAAGCACCATGACCCCAGGCATTGTCATTGATAAGCTAGTGGTATTTGAAATGTCACGTAAGATGGGTCAAGGAGAAGCATCTTCATCAATCAAAGGCAAAGCTCTCGCTTGTAGTGAGAAGAAAAAGATGAAGGGCAAGAAAGTTGAGTCAAGCTTAAGCTCAAGCTCCTCAAGTGAAGAAGAAGATGATGATGATGAACAAGAATCAAGTGATGATGATCAATCTTCCTCCTCCACCTCCGACCTTGATAAAGAATCAATCAAACTTATCAAAAAGGTGGAGAAGATGATCGTAAGGCTCAATGTCAAGGGTGCGCCCATCCAAATTCAAGACCTCGTTTTCACTAATCAAAGAAACGAGCAAAGAAAGAGAGGATGCTATGGATGCGGCGAGATGGGGTACTTTGTAGAAGTTTGTCCAAACAAACCCACACCCAAGATAAAGAAGAAGGCATGCAAGAACCAAGCCCTCACATCAATAAGATCATAGGATGATTCTTCAAGTGAAGAAGAACCACATCACAAGAGGCGAGGCCGCAAGCACTCATCATCAAGCTCTTCTCGTGTGTGCCTTATGGCACGAGGTAACGAAAGCTCTTCCTCTAGTGAGAGTGATAGGGATTATGATATGCCTTCTTATCATGAACTTGTGCAAGAAAATCTTAATTATGCTAAAGCTTGCACTAGTCAACACAAGAAGCTCAAAAGTTTAAAAGAAAAGCTAGATAGTTCACAAAAAGCATACAAAACCTTGCTTGAATAATATGAGAACTTTGCTAGTCTCAATATTGAACTATCTACTAAAATTGAGAAACTTAAGACTAGTGCAACAACAAATGCATGCACAATCAATGATGAGCAACTTGTAAAGAAAAATGAAAAATTAAAAGAAAAGTTAGCTAGCTCACAAGAAGCATATAATAGTTTGCTTGCTAAAATGGAAACCATGTGCAAACATTGTGATGAGCTAACTAATAAAGTTGCTAATCTTGAAGCTGTTAGCACAACCTCCACCAAGACATCTAAAAAGAAAAGCTCTATCTTTAACATGTCTAAAAAGGATGCCTCTACTTCTTGCAATGATTTATGTTTAGACTCACCTTTGTACAACCAAGTTTGTGTTGAGAAAGTTATTGTAGATACATGCACATAAGAGGTTGTAAAGGAGAATGAGCAACTCAAGCAAGAAGTAGCTCGCCTCACCAAGGACTTGACTCAAGTGAAAGGCAAGGCAAAGCAAACCCAACTTTATCAAGATAACATCGTCAAGGGAGTGAAGAAGCTTGATGAAGCACAAACCGTGGTTTGTTACGTGTGCCACAAGGAAGGTCACAAGTCCTATAAGTGCAAGGTGAAGAATGGGGAAGGAGCAAAGAAGAAGGAGAATAAGCAAACAAGCAAGCTCACCAACACCTACACCAACAAGGTGGACAAGAAGGCCTCCACACCTTATCTCTTAAAGAAGAAGAAAAATGACAAGGTGGTGGCCATCAAGGTGAACAAGCAAGCCAACAATGGGGTCAAACGCTTTTGGGTGCCAAAGAAAATCATTTCCAACATAAAGAGCACCAAGAAGGTTTGGATCCCAAAAGGGAAGTGAGAAGTCTGTAGGACAATCGGGGAATTTGGAGACTTGGCAAAGTATGGGTGTATTTCATGGGGTGCATCATGATGGATAAAGTCATTGCCAAGTAGGTTAGTGAATACTATGGACCCAAATTCCTCTTCCCATGTTAGGTAACTAGATGTCATTCCTTTCAATTAATATACATTTCAATTGGTTTTGTTTCTCAATTGATACACTCTTAAAGCATCTAGTTATCTTTCATGCCTATATTTACATCTACATGCTTACATCTTTTGTCATGCTTTCAATAGGTATATAATATGGTAGGCTTGCTCGGTTTCATTATCAACCCTTGGAGCAAACCTACATGGGTTAAAATTGTTTAGAAGCATGGCACATAGCTTGTTTTACAATTGTTTATCTAATATGTGCCATAGTCTAAATTATAGATAATCTCTCCCAAATATTATCTTTCAAAGTGGTATTTTGATACTTAAATCAATGTGCATAAACTTTACAAGTATTCAACACTTGTATGCATAAATTTAGGGGGAGCTTAATCTACAAGTTGGATGCCTTGAGACTAATACTTTTTCAAATAGTATCATTTTTTAAAACCTATCACATGTGTAGTAGTCTCATTGTAAGAAAATTGGAGTCCCCGGAGTGAAGCATCATTCTTCAATTAGCATCATCATGTTGATTTCATTTCATATTTGTATGCTTTCTCCATGTATTATATAGATCAAACTCTCTTGAACAATAAATTGCTAACTATGCATATGCTTTGCTTTCTACCATATGTATGCATATATTTAGGGGGAGCTTAGTCTATATAATGTGAGGGTCAAATTTTGTGATCCATTTCACTCTATACTCAAAGGATCACGAAATTTGACCCTCCCTTGTGCTACTAATGTCTTCCTTTTCGATGTTTAATGCCAAAGGGGGAGAATTTGAAGGATCAAAGGCAAGCATCAAGTTGATGTCTACAAGTGGTAATGGTCCGAGAAAGGGAGAAAAGTGAATTATGGATTAGTCTAAGTAATGGAAGAAATTATTTTGAAAACTAGGCTTTAATCCATAATATCACATGGGGACATTTGCAAGGGCAAGACAAGCTTTTAAGTAAAGTTTTAATTAGTATCTATCAATTAGTATCATATAACCTTACCCTTTGTATTGCATCCTAGCAAGTAGGTAGTTTTTAACTTCTAAATTCTTATTATTTGCTTTCTTTGGTCGTGTTGGCATCAATCACCAAAAAGGGAGGAGATTGTAAGGAAAATGGACCCTTGGCCCATTTACTTTGGATTTTAGTGTTTGATGACCAACACGACCAAATTGAACTAATGAATTTGTAAGTGTTTGTTTTATAGTGCAATAGGGTGCAAGACGTGACCTGGACGAAGGCGACGTGATGATCCGATGATCAACACCATAAGCAAGACCTTAGGAGCACAAGAAAAGACACAAGATATCAAGCAAAGTCCAAGCACGAAGATAGGAACCAAGCCGGACGCAAGATCGCGAAGAAACGAGCTCACATAAGGCACAGGACGCTACACAGGACGCTCCGATCAAGCAACAGTAGAGTCAACAGCAGCGGCCGGACACTGCACAGGACGCTGCACCGGACGCTCCGATGCACAGGACGCTGCACCGGACGCTGCACAGGACGCTGAGTGCCAGAGTCCGGTCAACATCATTAAGGTTCCAGAGAGTCGTTTTCGTGACCGGACGCGTCCGGTCAGTACTGACAGGACGCTAGTCAGAGTCCGGTCAGTAGCAGAAAAGCGGGATTTCGTCCCCAACGGCTATTTTCTCAGTGGGACTTATAAATATACCCCCCAACCGGGCATTTGTGATGTGTGGAGCTGAGGAAACATACCAAAGGTGTTGGTACACCATTTTAGTGATCTCCACATGCATAGTACTTAGTGTTTTATTAGGTGATTAACATAAGTGCTTTTGTGAAGTGCTTAGGTTGATTAGACCACCGCTTATGCGCTTGCTCTAGGTGTATGCCTAGTGTTTAGTGAGGTTTGCATACCTCTTGCCACCCCGTGCTTGCGAGCATAAGTGTTGTACATCGGATGGGCTTGAAGTCTTGCGAGATCACACCAACCGCGTTTGTGGTGTGGCCGCCACCGTGTACCGGAGGGAACAAGGCCCGCGACGCTTCGGCTGGAAGCTTGATAGTGAAGACGGCGGGAAGCATCCGGGAGAGGCTTGCCGAGAGGCACATCGGAGACCCACTTGCGCGTGGGGAAGGCCCGAGGCTATCCACGGAGTTACCCGACCGGGAGCTTGGCCTTTGTGAGGGATTCCTTGCGAGGGGCTCCAATGAGGACTAGGGGGAAGCTTGCGCGCTTCTCGATACCTCGGTAAAAATACTAGAGTCGTCAATGGGAGTTTGCGTATCTCTACCTTGCTCTTTAGCTTCCGCATTTACATTATTTACTTCACTACGTTTGCGGTAGAGATAGCAACACGCTAGCAAAACCATAGTTGCACATCTAGATAGTTTATCTATTGCATATGTTTTGCTAGGGTTAGAAAAAGAGGCCATAGTTTTAGAGTTAGAATTTTTAAGTTGCCTAATTCACCCCTCCCCCTCTTAGGCGTCACGGTCCTTTCAGCCCCGACAAACGTGAAGCACATATCCATGTCCACAATGGCACAAACATTAATTGTTACATCTCCTTTCCTGTTTATGTAGTCAAGTTTGGCCTCCTTGTTCACTGAAACTTTAATATGAGTTCCATCCAAAGTCCCAATGCACCCATAAAAAAATGGTGCATATGTTAAAAACTGAGCGTGCACTCCAGCATAACTTCTATCAGTTGGAACTAAAATACTGTCTGCCCATATACAAATAACCTCGACCACATGAGTAACCTTCCTACTAACTGTATCTAAAGACTGTTCAAATCTATCCCTGCTTCTTCTAGCTGCCCCGTTGTGAGCACAAGTCCACACATATAATCCTAAAGTTTCTATGGATCCTGTCTGTCTGTTGTGTACCCTTCAATCCATACTCAAGTAAAATGTTGTGCAAATACAGGAAAACATCAGGAGACATACGCAAGTTTTCTTTGCACTTTTATTCGTTTTGTAGATTCAGTTGCATCCACTGCCACTCGCTCATCTTTGGGAAGGGGAGGGCAGGGTTCACCACTGGAGTCGCATTGGCCACTGCTGCTTTTAACCGTGCAACGAGGACAGCAGCAGCCGCAACGTTGTAAATTTGCGATCCTTCGCTGGAGTTGTCGCTGATGTAGGAGTCCTCAGAGCTGCTCATCTGAAAGAGCATGAATTAGTACTAAATTCGTCCAACAACTTTGTGAGCAAATGAGTTTATCAAGTATGACATACGAACCTTCAAATTCATTGGGTCCAAAGAAAGGGTCTGCAGTTGGCGCTGAACCAAGAATACCAATTAATAAAGTCTACTTGAGTTCTAGATCTACTCTCGTACAAGGATGCAAACAAAATGAAAAGAGTTGATCAAAATGATAAAGCCACAAATATCTTAGTCTGCAACTGTATACACTTCAAATTGTGATAAAAAATAGATGGGTGGGATGCAAATGTGATAAGAAAGAGTAAATCATAATCGCAACTAGCTGAAGGCGTCGACATCATTGCAACTAGCTGCATTAGAGCAAACAGGCTTTGTCATATAAGCTATAAATACAATGTTTCGGAGGTTTTGATCAAGAGTAAGAAAGTAAAATTGTGCCGTATGTGTTGCTAAGTACTTGAGCTAACAGGGCAAGGGCCCAACCACTTAAGAACCAGTTTGAGTTTTTGACAGTTACATCAGATGATCTCTTTCTGTGATAGTCTCCTAACATAATTACGTAGAAATGGAGAAGAACAGGGATGTTGATACCTTGGAGTAGTAGTCAATTGCAGTCTTAAAATCCTTACCTCTAAATGCAATGTCACCAATCTTCTTTGTGTTCAGCATCTCTTGCACCTGCTGGGTCAAGGATAACTTCAGTTTTTAAACATGCACAAGACGAAATACACTTATCTTAAAAAACAAACAAGTAGGACTTCATAATTTCAAAATACTTGAGCAAGTGCAGACACAAATAAAAATATTTGAAAGTATACATCAGATTTTGCACACACAATGAAACGTGCAGGCAAGTCCAAAGTCTAGTCAGCATTACAATCTCCTTAATTAAATACTGATAAAATGTGTTGTTATCCATGCAAAATTATTTGCCTTTCAGACTAAAACAAACCATGATGCAATTTATCAGTGGACATCTGTTGCCATGTGCAAAATATATGGTATGATGTATGCAACATACAAGAAAAAGTGCAGTACTTGTAAGAGTAACAAACAGGGGAGTTAGAGCGTAAGAGATGGGGACGTGCCTTGCCAAAAGGCTTCGCGTGTTTTGAACGGTGGATGTAGTGCCTGCCTTCAGAAGAGAAGCAGGACGAAGTGGACGACACTGCCAGTGTGGCGGATCCGACGAGAAGGCAGGTGATTCCGGTGAACTGAGAGACGGGTCTGTTGGCGGCGGCCCTGCAATAGGAGCACATGGGGTCGGATCCGGAAGGCGGGGACGACGGCGGCGTCAGAACAGGTGGGGAGGGAGGGAGGTGAACTCGGATCTGGGAGTACCTTGTTGTCGGCAGACAGGTGTCGACGTCGACGGGTTGAAGGAGGGGATGCGGCGCTCTAGTTCGACAAACGTGAGGCTTTCGACAGCGCCAGGACAGGCGCGGAGAAGCGGAGCTCACGCCCGTGGCGGCTCGCGCGGCGGAAACCCTAGACGTGGGGGCGTGAGGGACAGAGCGAGGGAGGGAGGAGAACGCGGCCGACAAGTTGGCTTTTACCTCCAGCCGTTCGACTGGACTTGGGTCGCCAAACGGCTGGGCTGATCAGCCCAGCCAGCCATTTTAGCCAAGCCGAACAAAGCCTTAGGCTGTGTTCCGCTGCTGGGTAAGCCAGACGTTCGAGCTGTGGCCGCTGCCAACTCAAAAGAGAAAAGCACTGTAGATACAGTGCGAAAAGCCGGCCAACCAGCCAGCCCAACACTGCCTTAGATTCATCGTAATGACGAGGACGACATCGAGCTCATACATCCTTTGACATATTACACCTGACCAAGTACACTTTTTTTTAGAGGTATTACACCAAGTACACACCATACCAGGCCGTGAATGCTCCAGACGGACCAAGAACAAGCGGCGGTGGCGGGCCTTCAGCGTGCCGGTCCCTTCGGCAGCAACCAGCAAGTCTCTAATAGCTCTCTCCCTCCCTGAGTCCCTGCCAGATCCGATCATGAATTTGAAAATTACTCACTCCATTTTAAATTATAAAATATTTTGTTTTTTTATATATATGCAGTTTTTGCTATTTACTTATATATATACACTATCATAGTCTAGATACATATACATAATAAAAACAATATATTTAGAAAGATTAATACAGTTTTATAATTTGAAACGGATAGAGTAGTTTTAATATAATACTACTCCTTCTATTTCTAGATTTCAACCAAGTCAAATTTTCTTAAATCTAATTGAACTTATAAAAACAGTAGCAACATTTGATCTCCAAAAATAATTTTACCTGTAAAAATATATTTTGTGATTAATGTCATCTCAAATGTTATTTTTTACATAGATTTTCGTCTAAAAACTAGAATTACACTTTTACGGGAAAAAATGGAGTACTCTGGTGTCAGCCAAAAAAAAACAATAAAATTATAAAGGAGGGGTAGGTGGTGATCTAGCTGCGTCTGTTCGCTCCAGATCTTAGCGTTTTAATCTTACAGTACAGCAAACCAGCACGTCACCCTGCACCCTGCAGGCCACCGGTGATAATTTAAGGCGCTTCCAATCCATTGCGTGACAGGCGAATTTGAGCTGCGTAGTCCTCGGTTCGTGAGTCTTCCACAGGGGCAGGGCTCGCTTCCTCTCCAAACTCCTCATCTCATCTCGCGCAGGGGGTCGCCTGAGGTATCGATCAATCACCTGAAACCCCCAATTCCTAGGGTTCTAGTCGCTTCTCGTCGTTTCGTTTATAGGTGCGCCCCTCTCACCTGCACTAAACCCTAGGGTTCTATATTATCGCTTCTCTTTGCCTGATTGATTTTGGTACCCTACATCCGTGGTCGCCGATTCTGCCGGATTAGCCGGACCTGTTGCTCTTCAGTTCGTGTGCGGTACGGGATTTGGGGTATGTTCGAGTTACTTGGTAGAAAGATCTGGGTTTACTGAGTAGACTGTAGTAGTAGTATACACATAATTTGTGTATGATTTGTGTAACAGGCGTGTTGATGCTTAGTATTAACGTGTTGCTAATCCTAGTGCTGCAGCATACTAACTGAATGGACATAGGCTGCGTTGACTTATTATGCAGTGAAGCATTCAGCTACAGTATACTGGCTACAGATGCTGCTGAGCTTTGATTCTTCAGCACTTCCTATAGCTCTCCACCATGTCCTATTAAGCCTACTGAGATGAACTTTATTCCCTCGGGGCTTTGGCGGCAGATCACAAGAGACAATGGTGAAGGCGGTTGCTGTCCTCGCTGGCCCTGATGTCAAGGGCACCATCTTCTTTTCCCAAGAGGGAGATGGTAATTCCCTTCACATGTTTGGACTTATGATGAGGATTCCTGTGCTCTATTCCTCTGTGCACATTGAATGGCTGGTTGCTAACGAGAGTATCTGGTTCATGCTTAGGTCCGACCACTGTGACTGGAAGTATCTCTGGCCTCAAGCCGGGGCTCCATGGGTTCCATGTGCACGCGCTTGGTGACACCACCAACGGCTGCATGTCGACTGGTACCTACTGCATATCTTTCCTGTGCTATGTGTGTATGATCAGGGCAAGTGGATTGTGCTGTGCTTACGGGGCGGAATTGGTTGTTTTGTGCTCTAGGGCCACATTTCAATCCTGCTGGTAAGGAGCATGGCGCACCCGAAGATGAGAACCGCCATGCCGGTGATCTTGGGAATGTGACAGTGGGAGAAGATGGTATTTTTGTCCCACTGCCTTTTGCCTCTGTTTGGTTCATTTGTACTGGAGAAACCATTATAATAGTTGGCTGAAAAGAGTTGATTTCTTTATTTTCAAAAGTAATTTGCTGCGTTGAGACTGCAGCGCATAATCCCACTGACAGTTTACTTGTTGGTTTTCCAGGTGTTGTTAATGTCAATATTACTGACAGCCAGGTTAGCGATACTCGCTTTCTCTAAGTAGTAACCATGTTGTCTGTTTCCTTTGCATTTTGGTTTGAACTTGTTCATTTCACATGGAACCCAATTTTGAACGGCAGATTCCTCTCACTGGGCCACACTCAATCATTGGCCGAGCTGTTGTTGTCCATGCTGACCCCGATGACCTTGGCAAGGGTAATTCTCAGTAAACATTTGGATCATGCATTTCACGGCTTGATCTTTGTCAGATCTTTATGGTTTCTCCAAAGCAGTTTCTATTATGATGTTTGTACGTTTGCAGTTTTCACTATCCTTTAAAGAGTAGATAAAGTTCATAATATTTGAGGTAATGTGAAAATTTGGCAGACATCTAGCCTTAGCTGCATTTCTCTCCTTTTGCAAACAATTTTAACATGTTTTTCGATCAATCTGTTGCCTATCAGTTAGTTTATGTAATGACGATGTACATAAAAGGTGGATGCATTACTGTGTTAGGGGAATTTTCTTGATTTTAACTACTTTCTGAATGTGTACTACTTGAGTCTGGTTATCAATTATTCCATGGATGTTTCTTTTGTAACGAAAGTTTGTTGAGTCAACTAGTGTTTCTCTGTTTGCGTCTTTTAGGCAGCACTTTTGTGCTGATTTTTGGACACTCTTACTGTTTCTAACTAATATAGGTGTATGATTGCTATAGTGCTATACAAATCAATCCTATATAAAAGGTGTTAATTTAACAATTACTCTGGTTCATCAGGTGGACATGAGCTTAGCAAGAGCACTGGAAATGCTGGCGGACGTGTTGCCTGTGGTAAGTTATATGGCGGAGTCTTTTCTGTATCCTGGTTTAATCCACTGTTGTTGAACTTTGTATATAATGCTGCTCGATTTATTTATCACAATACAATACTGTGGATTTTTAACTCGGCTCCACATTTTCCTCATCTTATCAGGTATCATTGGGCTCCAAGGTTAGATGTTAACCCCTGAGGCAAACATTATCGAAGCCAGCACATCAGGAGTTGCTGTTCCATTTCCCTTCTATTGGCTCCATAATCTGGCTACTCCAAATAAGCCCCTGATCCATGATCAGAGCACTATTTATGTCATTTTATATATGAACAATATTGCACATCTGCTTAAGTGTCTGTTCCAACAAATGCTTGTTGATTATATTTGATTGATGAGCTCTCGCGTATAAGTTATATGTATCACTACTGGAAGTAATTCCCTCGCGGATTGCCAGATTTGGTGGGTGGCCCCATGAAAGAATTGATACAATAAAATCGACATATCAGATAGTCAGAGACTCCCAAAAGCCAGGCGTAAACATGACATGTAGATCTAGGCATCTAGCCTAGATAAGACCGTTGCCAATATGGAAATTCAGACAAAGGTCGCAACAAGAAAGAAAAAGGGACAAACTATCACGGGCTGTTAAAAATCTTCAATCATGACATGTTCGCTTGAACTTATCAACTAAAATCTATAATATTTTTTTTTCACAACAAAACAGATTCAGCCAACTTCACAACTGGCTTTAATACCAGCCAAACAGGCCCATGAGGTAACTTTGAGGCAGAAATTCCTTGACCATTCAATATGCACTACTACACATTATATTGACGATTGCATCAAACTTAACTACGCATGACTCCACCATGTACTCTCTGTGATGACTTTCTTAACTATCTAATACTACCATCTTAAAACTTCTAAACACGACGAAACCATCTACCATCTACCATCTACGGTGACACTGAAGGAGGCGTCATCGGCGGCTTTGCTGGGGTCGGAGGCATTATTGGCGGCACCTGTTGCGCTGTCAATCAAATCAAATAGGAACAATGCATCATCAGATTAGTCTCCTTGCAATGGAATGCAAGCATATATAAAATAAAATAAAATCTATGGAATCAATCTCATTGTAATTAACTTACAGTTGCAGGCGAAGAGCGTCTGGATGGGCAGCATGGTGCCGCAGGCGAGCGGGAGGATGGTCATGCGGATGGGGTCGACGGGCCTGGGCAGGAACTGGTTCATGCCGCCGTTCATGCCGTGGCAGAGGCAGATGGGCGCGTCCCTGACGACGGACCTGAGCCCGTCGCAGCACTCGCGGGGGGGCGTCAGCACGGTGACGTTGGTGAGGTAGTCCGTGCACGGCAGCATGCCAGCCAGCGGCGTCATGCACTCCATCGGTTGGGCCGGCTGCGGAGGGGTGCCGGTGCCGGTTTGGAGAGGCGGAGACGACCCCGGCGGCGGGATCAGCGGCTGCAGCAGGCCGATGATGGCGCCCAGCGGCGGGAAAAACAGGCCCAGGATGGCGGGCTGTAGCTGTGGACCTGTGGAGGCAGGCCGGCGGGGATGCCGCCTGCCGGAGGTGTCGTCGTCGTCGATGTGCGTGGCACTGGCACGCCGCCGGCTGCTTGGTCGGCCAGGGCCGCCTTTTCTGCTGCTTCTGGGTCTGCGGCGACCGCGGGCTTGAACGCTTGCTGGAGCTGGACTTGGACCCTCGCCACTTCCGAGGGCTGCAGCGCCGCCGCCGCCGCCATGGCGAAGGCGAAGAACAGGGCGATCAGCTTGGGCGAGGCCATGTCGAATTGCAGGGAGGCTTGGGAACTAGGACGATGCTATGCTATGGCACTTTGCCTGGTTTGTGTGTTGGAATTGTGGGTTTGGCCTTCAATTTACAATCTGGATGGATGGATGGCGTCGTGATAACAAAGAATTCAAACATTTCGTGTAACGAGATTGGATTCTTAATCTGTCGTTATCCCATGCTATTACTGCTTCTGAATATTTTGTCTTTCATCAAATCAAAGGATTAAACGTGTCCAAGGAGTTTGAGGGTCTGTCTCTATTTGTCATGTCTGTAAAGATGTAAGACTAAGAGAAAGGGTGAAAGCCTGGGTAGAGTCCTGCTGATCTTGCACTCGTAAAATTTGTAATCTTTTTTTGGATAAAGTTGATCATGCAATGGCTGTAGTCCAGATAATTTACTTGCTGTTCGAGATGATCGGAACTACGGTGGCTGGAATGGCTGCATCACCGGGCACCGGAGTGGGCCTGATGGGCTGTTTTCTTTTTCAGGCCACTTTGGACTTTGGTGGATGTGGGATGATAATGTTCCCGTGGGATGTCCTCCGAATGCGATGCGACCTGCGAGACCTTCTTCCCTCCGCCCAGCAGCAGCACCAGGCGCAGTGACCGGCGGACGGCGGTGAGGGAGCGTCGCCTGGCCTGACGGGTCACGGCCGACGGAGGAGAGGTGGAGGTGAGAGTTGCAGCTTGCTGCTAAAACCCAGCTGAGTTGGTAATTATTACCTCTTCGATTCTGGTCGTCCAGCTGCCAGTGTTACTGAGAGCAACCTTGCCGACTCGCACCGTGTGTGTGGGAGCTCGCCGTCGCCTCCACAAGCACGCTGCACGCCTCCGCTCCACAGTCCCCATATATGCCCTCAGCGCTCAGCATGCCCAAACAGCCTTGCCACTCCACAATCCGCACAGGTACAATTCGATCTGTCCCTCCGGTTGCGTCCTGTATGTGTTTGATGGAATGCCTAGCCCTCTGCTACCCACTGTTTGAGCAATTGTCCTGTCCGGAGCGTGTAACAGCGCCCTGGGTACCAGTACACAGCTGCGATTTTCACCTCTAACCATGTTGTACTGTAGTCTGAAATTCCCTCTACATCTTTGGCAGGCACTCTCGTTCCCTGTCATGTGCTGTGAAATGAGGCCACAGCTTAGAGCCACGCGGCGTGCCGTCTGGACAAGCTGGCCCGTCCTGTGTTCACCACACAAGTCGCCCTCATCTTTCTGCTACGCAAAGAAGATCGCTACGGCGGCGACCACCTCTCTGGCGCCAAATCATCGAAGGAAGAAGGATACGGTCATTGTCATCTCGGGCCCTACCGGTGCTGGGAAGAGCAGGCTCGCGTTGGAGGTGGCCAGGAGGCTCGGAGGAGAGATCATCAGCGCGGACTCCGTGCAAGTCTACCGTGGCCTTGACGTTGGTTCTGCCAAAGCATCCGCGACAGAGATGGATATGGTGCCACATCACTTGATCGACATACTGCATGCGTCCAATGATTACTCGGCTGGAGCCTTCTTTCGCGATGCCCGGAGAGCGACACGGGATGTTCATGACAGAGGGCGAGTGCCTGTTGTTGCAGGAGGGACTGGGCTCTACTTACGGTGGTACATCTATGGCAAGCCAAATGTTCCACAATCATCCATGGACATCACTTCAGCTGTGTGGTCTGAGCTCGTCAGTTTTCGGGAGAGTGGCCAGTGGGAGGAAGCAGTAGAGCTAGTGGTCCGGGCTGGTGACCCCAAAGCTCGGGACTTGTCTGTGAATAACTGGAAGAGGTTGAGTCGAAGCCTTGAGGTTATTAGATCATCAGGTTCCCCTCCCTCTGCCTTCACCTTACCATACAATATGTTTTGTGAACAGCATGGCACCGAGGTCTCTGCTGGAAGGAGCTGTGAAGCCAGGAATATGGATTATGACTTCTTCTGTATTTTCCTTGCATGCCCACGCTTGGAGCTGTACCGATCAATTGATTTGAGGTGTGAAGAAATGCTGGCTGACACAGGCGGCTTACTTTCAGAAGCCTCGTGGCTGCTCGATATCGGTTTGCATCCACATGTCAACTCTGCAACTCGTGCCATTGGTTACAAGCAAGCCATGGAGTACCTGCTGCACTGTAGGCAGAATGGAGGTGAAAGCACCACGCAGGAGTTCCTCGAATTTCTGGCCAAGTTTAAGAGTACATCTAGGAACTTCGCAAGGAGGCAAATTACCTGGTTCCGCAATGAGAAGATCTACCAGTGGGTCGACGCCTCACAACCATTTGAGGCGATTGTTCAATTTATCTGTAATGCTTACCATGGCCACAGTCCAAGGATGGTTCCTGAATCACTTGAAAAGCGAAGGGAAAGTTGCATGCTCGAAAGTCGTGATCTCAAAACCTATCGCTCAGAGAACAGGGTGTTCCTTGGGGATGATGACTGCTCTCACGTTTTGAATTGGATCAGGAGAACGCAGGGCAAATGAAGTCTAGCCCTACTCTCTTATCACGTTTCTTCAAACTGGAGAATCTTCCAGCTTTTGGGTGCTGACCAATGAGCGCATGAGGTTTCTAGAGCAATATGCAATAACACAGGAATTTATTTTATTGGTTTTAATTTTTGTTTTCAATCATAGTAAAAACGTCTTTTCAAAGTGGCTGAATGGAATGAAAAGTCATATTTCTTCTTTGGCGTCTTCCTCTATGAGCTTTGTGAGGAGCTTGGTTCCGTTTATTGTGGCACATACACCTGATCTTGTTAGTTTTAAGCTTCAAATGAGTAGCGTCATTCGTGCAGAATTAAGCTGAGATGTGTTGAGGACTATCCTTTCATTTGAGCTGTAACTGTACTGTATATGCTCGTTGTTTGTTATTTTGCTGTAATGCACTGCAGCTACGTAATCTGTCTGACATTGCTATTATTATCAAAGTATGCTGCTTGCTCGCTCCTGTCTGGCAAAAGTCTGATATACTAGTCAAGCAGTCTAAGACAGTACATGTTAGATTATCTGTTCTCTACTGGTTACAGAAGAAATGCAAAGCCAAACTTTTAAGTAGAGGTTCATAGGAGAAGCAGGATGTGTGCATATCAAGAGCATGGAAGTTTTTGGTGCTCTGAGATTTCCTATATTTTGAATGATGAACCCAAACTTATTTTCCTCTTAATCATTATACATATTTCCAAATGTAATTTTAAAAGGAAGAGGCTTCATTGGGATATGATTATATGTAATCTTCCCTGATTGCATACAGATGCTGAAGGTGGAATTTTCTGTGTCACTGGACTGCTCAATGGGTCGTGATCCCTGGTATGTATTGACATTCTTCCTCCGATATTTTGCACCTTCTGTGCACATCTCAGCATGGTCTATTGATTTGGTAATGTTTGTTACATAAGTAACATAGGATGCACACACCTCCAAGATAATTGGTAAGCAAGTATGACGTTCTCTCTTTTGCAGGAGTATTGTACTTGCCTATAAACTTGCATTGGTAATTTGTTCTGTGACTAGTACGGTCGTAGTAATGCGATGCTAGATTGCTAGGTAACCCATGGACGGACCAAAACGACACTAGTACAACATCTGCAGCAGAGCAAGTGGTGACCATGTCTGCGTCGATGTGCAGAGTAAGTGGTTTGCAGTAGATAACCATGTCTGCTAGTGCTACAGAAGAACTCCACGAGCAGCACCAATGGCGATGAGCATCGTACTAACTTGTAAGGTCATGACGACATCAGCTAGCGGTCGCGTGACAGCACAGTGCTGCTGGACGAGACGACCAAGAAGAACAGGGGCCATTTGAAGCCAGGCCGGACCGCCGCGCAGAGATGTCAGGCGGGCCATCCTGCCTGCCTCGGCAGCCGTGCACACCCCCACTCCGACCATGGTCCATGGCCATGAACTCAACGCTGACCAAGAACAAAAGAAATTAAAGAAAGAAATACTCCTACTTTTACCAATCCATACGTACTCTCGTACACACATTGATGGATCGATTGATCGGTGCAACTGCAGGCGGTGTCGGACGATCATTTTGCTAGCTGTATCTGGATTTGGAATGCATCGGTAAAGGAGCCGCCCGATTCACTGATAGGTGCAGGATGCTATCTCATACTGGACCTACACAATTATTAGAGCTTGCAGTTTCATGTTTTTTTTTTTTTGGGGGGCATAATAGTTGGTGGGCTAACCTAATCATGCATGCAGCGCCGCGCCAACACGCACAAAAAATTGTCTCAAATCAAGTTTGTTTAAATGTCACATGAACCGTGCAGGTACAGTGCTCAAACATAAAAAAAGTACAACGCAAATCGCACTCCGTGCACTCATAACTATTATATTTAAGCAATATAAAATATGTACTATAGTAATTGATCATAAATTAAAGATCATTGAAAGAAAGGTAAACACTAGAGTAAACAAATAGATTATGGCTGGTTTTGTTTTTAAGTTGGTAGTGTTGTATGGTTCTCCCTATGAGGAAGGGAAGCTATCCTTTGTTGATGAGTTACATAAGGTCGTGCGTTCCTGGACAGGTCCCACTATGTTAGGTGGTGATTTCAATCTAGTGAGATCTATCTTGGATAAAAGTAATGGTCATGTTAATTTTAGGTGGGTAGATCTTTTCAATGACTGGGTAAGTAGATGGGGTTTGATAGAGTTAGAGTTGAGAAATAGAAAATACACATGGACCAACAATCAAGAGAATTTGGTCATGGTTAGATTAGAGAGTGTTTGTTTCAACTGAGCTAGAGACTGTTTTCCCTCTGGCTAGGATTAACATCTATACTATCTATTTCATTGTGTGACTAACAAGTTACATCGTGTCTAGTGTGGCAGACGTTTGTGCGTTTTCGTGGCGCTGGCTCCAAGTGTTCCGGTGTGAATTCCCCCCAGCAGGCGGCAGCCACAACAAATTAAACTAGAAAAATATCTGGGGCATCTACCTAATCTCTTCGAAACGGGTGGCTGCTGAACCTTGTAATAAACGAGCTGTGAGCGTTTTCAGGCTGCCATCTATCATCCATCTGAAAATATCTCCAACGTAACAGGTCCGGTCCTGTATCATGCATATCGTCTCACGATGCGGACATGAATCTGTGAGTTCGGCATGACTCTGTGGATACGAGCAGTAGTGGGCTTTGCAAATCTCGGCACTGGGAATCACGGCTCGATGGGTAAAGTTGTACAATTTCTACAGAAATATTTGATCTGTTATAACAGCCGTGCTCACGGATACGAGCGGCCTGGATCCTTCATAATTAGTGGTTACTGTGGATGGATGGGAATTGATATAAACTTGATGATACTTTAATATCACCTGGGAATTGGGACTGTTCATTAAAATAGTGATTCAGGATGCTAAAATTTGATCAACTAAAATTGCGAACCGCAGTCAAACAGTGTCAAGCATTTGAGCATCATAGACCCCTTTGTTATACTTGCTAAGCATGGTGAGCTTACACTTGCTTTACATCCAATGAAAATCCTGGATGGGTAACAGATAATGGATATGAAGAGTTTCCGGAGGATGTCCAGGACTACCAGGGAGATGTTCACCAGTTGGAGTCCATTGGGCTAGAATTTCTGCTGTGATTGTAATAATATTGCCATTGAGCAAACTTTGTATTAACATTGTGATGAGATATGTGATGTAATAAGTACTTTACTTTGATGCTATTACAATTTGTGATATATGTGTGTGTTTGGATATCCTGAGCGCACATATATAAGTATTTGGTTTTACTATGTAAAATTGGGTGCGACAAGAAACTACCAAAATAAAAGTTGTAGATCTCGAAAAGTTATAAAACTTTGTAGTTAACAGCTTTTTCATTTAAATTCGTTTAGGGTCCCAAATCCTAATTTCAAAATCAGATAAATATAAAATGGCTAGGACGAAAATCTCATTTGGATACAAATAGCTTGCAGGTGGAGTGGTTAGGGGCCGAAGACGCGAAGCAGGAGATCAGGTGTTCGAGCGTTGATGGCTGCGAAGCATGTGTTTTTTGTGCGAAAAATCGCTTGTGTTTCTGGCCAGTGGAGCCTCTCCTAGAATTAAAAAAACAAATTCCCTATTTTTTCAGCCTGTTTTTTAGATTTTTTGAAAACCACATTATTGTCGGTTTTTTATAACCGGTAGTGATGAGCTCACTTCATCACCGTCGGTATGTCACTGTCGGTTTAAATTCTAGTAGTGAACGGGGTTTTTGAATTGACAGTGATGTGAAGATCTGGGCAGTGATACTCTAACAAGAGGTTTTATTGTTTTTTGTTCACTAGACGCGCACGTGGCCGGGAGGGGGAGGACGGGCGGTGCACCTGAAATGCAACGCCTTAGACTGTCTCCAACGGCGTCATCCAAACCCAAAAATGCGTTACGCATAGTGCTTTTAGGTACCAAAACACTCCTCCAACGGAACACCCAAACCAGATACCCATTCTGGGTACTGGGCGATTCGGAAGGCAAAACTGCGTCTCGGAAGTGAGACGACGCAAAGGTGGGCTCGACTCGGGGCAGGGCGCGGCCGGCTCGACTCGGCGAGGCGTATCCGCGGCGGAGCGTGGCCGGCGTGGCTCGAGGCAGGGTCCGCCGCCGGGCCTGAGCTCGGGGGAGAGGAAGCCGGGGTCCGCCGTCGGGCGTGAGCTCGGGGGAGAGGGCGCCGGGGGACTCCCCACGCCTGGGCCGCCTGCGCAAGGCCGCCGGGCCCTGCTTGCGCCGGTGCGCCGCCACGCCGAGGGGCGCGGAGGTCGGATCTGGCCCCGCTCCCGGTGCGCCGCATCTGGCCCCCGCGGAGGGGGCGGTGGAGGCCGCATCCGGCCCCCGCGGAGGCGGCGCCGGAGGCCGTGCCGCGCTCACGTGCTCATCCGAGCGCGATTGAGGAGGGGAGGGGAGGGGAGGAGGAGGAGGGTGGGGGAGGGGAGGGTGCCTGCGGCGGCGGCGGAGCCACACCTTCCCCAACTCCGGCATCCGTGCGTGGCTGTGGTGTAGGCGGCTGCGGGGCCCCAGATCCGGTACTCACGCGCTGCTGCGGGGAGCCCGCGGCAGCAGAGCCCGCTCCCAGTGCCAGGGGCACGCCGTCGGAGGAACCCGCCGCTGGCGCCGCCGGATGCCGTGCCGCGCACGCCGGCGGAGGAAGGGAAGACGACGCTCTGCTGCGTCCGCTGCTGGAGAAGTGAGGATATGGGTCACGGGACCTTTCTACTGTGCGCGAGGCAAACTGGAGTATGCGTCCTGTGTTTGCGTTGGTCTGTTGGAGTTAGTCTTATTTATCAGCGGCCGTTGAGTCCATATTCGCATAGCGATTGGTTGTTTTATGTGACGTGTACTGTCCTTTTTGCATGCTTTTCCAGATGCAGAACCACAAGGTGAGGGAGTAGTTGACCGTCATGGGTCCTACAGTACTAAACAAATGAAAACATGCATGCAGTCATACAGCTGACACGGATCTCTAGAAAAGCCTGACCGTTCAGATAGCCTTGACGACCGCTGGCGGTGCACCATCCGCTGCTACGCTCGTTGAACGTCACTGTGGCGCCACGCACGGCCATATGCTCCCATATTACATGTTACTACGAAGACAATAGAGTCTTACGCGACCTAATTTGGACTGCAGAAGATAGGATGCAGACATAGAGGGTGTTTAGTGCTGCGGTTGCCATCCGCGCGATGCGGTATAGATGCGTATTGCGGCCATTGCACCGGGGCACAGAAAAACGCAAGAGCTAGTTCATTTTTGCGGTCTCGGTGTCATATGCGGTGAGAAGAATCATCGCACCACTCTCGGCCCGTTTGGCGTGATTGCTTCTTTTCGCCGCCCCACACAGAGAACACGGTCGCAAACATGCACGCCCATATATGGTGTAATGGACCAAGAAGCGTAAAAAAAGTTCATAGGCCTAGGTGAGAAGGGGAGGGGGAGTTTAAGGTTCCACAACACAATTCATGTTTACAAAAATATATTTCATGATGTATCTAGTGATATTAATTTCATGTCATAAATATTGGTGTTTTTTTATAAATTTAGTTAACCTTCAAATATTTTGACTTAAGATAACTCTAAAAGTTGATTTATTTTAGTACGGAGTGACTATCCGTTTAATTAGATGAGATTGTGTTACTTTGTGGCTGGAATTTTTCATGGGTACATGTGTTGGACTATTATCATTGGTATACCTTATGGGTTAAATTGTTGCTATTTATTGAAAGTTATATGCCTCCTTGCTTAAAATAAAACGGATAAACTAGTAGTACGGTCCCCTGAGAAAGCTACCTGCGGCAGGAGTGTGGAGACTGCCATTGCTAACTCAACATGAGCTTCAGATCATTTAGTAGTTTTTTCTGATAATAAATGGATAATTAGTACCTACTTCATTTTTTCACTCTTATCTCAGAGTGTAAGGCGTCTGTATCAGAAAGTTGGTACGTTGTAGGACGGGAAGTACGTGTAATGACTAACGAAAAGTAAAAGACATCATGCATGGCAAAGTGTAAATTCGTAGCCCAATGGGATTAATTGGAAGATATTACAAGCAACAAATGGCGTGATGAGGCGTTTGAGTTCAAATGCTCAAGAACCGATCGAGAGAATGGCGAATGCTGCTGGGTTTTTTGTTCGGTACAAAACACAACATACCCAAGATACAGCTTATTCAAAAGCTTTTTGCGTACGAAAGGAAGACGCGAATGAAGCCATTGCAGCCCTCCGATCAATTCGCTACAGTTTACTGCGCAAATGGCGGCATGTTGGGCACCTTCCCCACCGTGAACCCGCCGTCGACGACGAGGTTGTGTCCGTTGACGTACTTGGACTCGTCGGAGGCCAGGTACAGCGCCGCCCTGGCGATATCTTCGGGCTGGAGCACCACGCCCTCCATCTCGTTGATGCTCTTCTCCACGATGAGCCTATGCTCGTCGGCGCTCCGCTCCGGGTACCACTCCTGGAGGATACGCATGACGAGCGGCGTAGCTATATAGTTAGGCGAGACGGCGTTGACGCGCACGCCGGAGCGCGCGAGCTCCCCGGCGACGGCGCGCACGAGGCCCACCACGGCCGCCTTGGATACGCTGTAAGGGTGGGGCGTGACGGAGCCGAGCACGCCGGCGATGCTAGCGGTGCAGATGATGCTACCCGTGCGGCGCGGCACCATGACCCGCGCGGCGTGCTTGACCCCGGCCACCACGCCCCGCGTGTTGACCGCCATGACGCGGTCGAAGTCGGCGAGGTCCAGCGCGCCCATCGGTGGGCGGGACAGGGACCCCACGACCCCGGCGTTCCAGAAGGCGATGTCCAGCGCGCCGTGCCGCGCCACGGCCAGGTCCACGGCCGCGGACACCTGGGCCTCGTCCGTCACGTCGCAGCGGGTGTAGGAGGCTGCGGAGGCGCCCAGCTCCGCGGCCAGCGCGCGGCCCTGGTCGTCCTGGACGTCCGCTAGCACCACCTTGGCGCCGTGGCGGACGAACTCCCGCGCCGTCGCCGCACCGATGCCGCTCGCGGCGCCCGTGATCAGGGCCACCTTCCCGGCCAGCCTTTGCGAGTCATCTGCTGCGACCGTGGAGAAGCGGCCGGCGGCGACGACGCCGACGCCGGGCAGCAGGGCCACCGGAGCCCCAGCTCGGCTCTTTCCCTGCCTGCGGTAGAGATAGGTACATCATATCACACACGCCGCACACAATGCAAGTTGAGGTCGATCAAACTCATATATACCTGAGGGCGTGCTGCACTACTGCTCTGAACAACATCTTGATATACAAGCACGTAGCTAGCTAGCTCCGCCGTGCAACTCCGATTGATCAGTCCCCTGATCGATGAACAGCTAGCTTCTAAAGTAGTGATGGATCTGCGGCGGCGACCGGCGAGCAGGGCGTCGGCTTATAAAGTAGTCGTGCGCCTCCCTCTCCCTCCCTGGCAGTCGGATCTGCTCTGCTGCCACACGATCGAGCTGTAAAGTGCCGCCTGCCGTGCCGTGTGTTACATCCATGTGCCTACTCCAGCTGGGCGCCGCCGGCAGACGCAGACAGCGACGGGACGCCACGTCGTACTACGTCCATTCCCACCTGGGCGACCCCACCAGCTCATCCATCATGCATATGGCCACTTGCATTGATTGCCTGTGGAGTGTCGAGTGCGTGCCGATTGAGTGCAAAAAACAACAGGCATGCATGTCGTCGCCCGCGCGTACTCCCTCCTACATAGTACTCCGTAGCACTGTAGACTTTCTCCACAAACGGCTTGCGTGCATTGGCCACCTGCTTGCTTGTTCTCCTCGGGCGTTCGTCTCCGGCGGCGGCGCCCTGCTGGGTGGCCGGCCGGCCGGCCGGTACCATCAGGACGCGTCCACACCGACCGACGCAAGCTCCGGCGCCGGTCCCAACTCACAAGCGGCCGGCTGATTTTCTCAGTGCATGTGCTCGCGATGCGCGCGTGGCTATTTATATATGAAAACTAAAGATGCTACAACTGTACATGTTGCGTAGATCAAAACTTCAAAAGTCGTGGCCTCGTGGAGCTAAACCCATATATTACCATCCTCGATCTGGATCGCCGCAACAATATATATAGAGTGGATTAGATATAATGTTAGCGTATCGATCGGATTATTATCATTTTTTAATCGCAATACAGACGCGTTGGATTATTTTTGAACAGTCTCGGAGAGAGGAAATCCTCACCTAAGCCCTTGTTTAGATGCACATGTATTCGTCTCAATCCACATGTGTTGAAGTGGATTGTAATAGAATTAAACTAAGTTTTATTCCATTTCACTCTAACACATGCGGATTGAACATGCATTGAAACAAGGCCTAAATGGTATTGATATATTATCATGTGATCTCGATCGCTACATGCTGTCTCCTCTTCAAATCTGTTGACAGCAAAACATGATGAGCTTGGGAAGTCAAAACTCGGACTAGAAAAAAAATCAAGGGATCTAATTATGGCCAAAATTGCAAAGTTCACAAACCGATCCGGTCCGGCCAGACCGGTTTGTGCTGGTGACTGTGCGACAATAGAAGAAACCTGGCGTTTCGGCTGGGTGCGAGTGGGCGGATGGGGCAACCAGCCTAAGCCGAGAAAGATCAAGCCCTAACTATTGTGTGATCAAAATCTGTGTCAACAAAAATCATAAGCAAGTTACATCGTGTCTAGTGTGGCAGACGTTTGTGCGTTTTCGTGGCGCTGGCTCCAAGTGTTCCGGTGTGAATTCCCCCAGCAGGCGGCAGCCACAACAAATTAAACTAGAAAAATATCTGGGGCATCTATCTACCTAATCTCTTCGAAACGGGTGGCTGCTGAACCTTGTAATAAACGAGCTGAGAGCGTTTTCAGGCTGTCATCTATCATCCATCTGAAAATATCTCCAACGTAACAGGCCCGGTCCTGTATCATGCATATCGTCTGACGATGCGGACATGAATCTGTGAGTTCGGCATGACTGTGGATTTCTCCCTAGAAGTGAAAAGTGAAGCATGTTAGTTAGATCTCCACCAATTGGTCCAGGGCCCTTGATCAGCGTCTTGATCGGGGGTGTCCAACCGCTCCATGGTTGGTGGAGGCCGGGGCTCTAGCTACGAGGTTCACCTGAGCCGCTGAGGCCCCACCTCTATCCCAACGCTAACCGATCAAGAGAGACGGTGCTGCCAGCGACGAGAAGCCACCACCGACCTCATCGTCGCCTCTGCATCGCCACCACCGCGCCTACGCTGCTACGACAACAGAGGCTACGTCATTGCGGCACCACGGCCACAATTGCCCTAGGACGAGGTACATCAACAGTTCTCCATCTAAGTGTAATTATCCCCTGATCTACGTTTTAGAGGTACTGTGAATCTAACAATAGTACCAGAGCCGAGGTTCTAGTGTAGATCTAAATTAGGGGTAGCAATTTAGAAGGAGATGAGAAAGATCCAATTCGGATCGGGACAGAGGGTTCTGAACCCTAAACCTAAAATCGGGGAAGAAAAGGAGTGAGAAGGGCCTCGGGTTTTGAAAAGCAACCCTGACCCTAACCCGCGCAAACAGCTCGGGAAGAAGAACAGTATGAAACCCTAACCCTAACCCTAATCCCCAATTGGCAAAGAACCGAGAAGAACACAGCAAGATCCAAAGACAGAAGAGGGAAAGGGGAAGAGGGGAAGGGGCTTACATCGCCGATCTTGAATCAAACCCAAAAGAAAAACCGAATCGGGTCAATCCTAACCCTAACGGAGGTAACCCTAACCTAGAAGGAGGACAGAGAGGGGAGGGGACCTACCCGGGTTTCTCTCGCCGCCGTCGCCACCGCCGTCGTGTGGGAAGGTGACCCTGCCACCGCGCGGAATCTACCCGAGCAGCGTTGGCTCGCCGGCGTTCGGCTGGGCCGTGCGCACGCTCAGGGCACCACCGCAAGGCCGCTCGATGGTGACGCGCTCAGCCTTGGGCGAGCGCAAGCGAAGGCGAGGGGCCCCGCAGCAGCGCCACTACCTTCTTATGCTCCAGCCACCATGGGCCGCCGTCGCGTCGTGGTCGTCTTTTACTGCGGCGCTAAGGAAGAGAAGGGGAAAGGGAAGAGAAAGGAAGTGGAGGAAGGGGAGCCAAACTTGGTCCAGTGGTTGTCTTTCCTCACCGGCGCCGACGGCCACCGTGGTCGCCGCCGCTGACGCTTGCTCGGCGCGAGAGAGCGAA
This sequence comes from Miscanthus floridulus, assembly GCF_019320115.1. Classification (NCBI taxonomy): domain Eukaryota; kingdom Viridiplantae; phylum Streptophyta; class Magnoliopsida; order Poales; family Poaceae; genus Miscanthus; species Miscanthus floridulus. The sequence goes on along the minus strand of NC_089582.1, from coordinate 146,850,243 downwards.
GAGAGAGAGGGAGGAGACAAAAATGAGATTAGGGTTTTGGGGATCAGCCGTGGCTGAGTTTTGTTCTCGCGATATTGACGCCTGGCCGTCGGATGGAAACCAACGACCGAGATCGTCTGGACCGGCAGCTGGCCCAGGCGGAGCGGTGCAGCAGCGAGCGCTGTGGGCTGAATTCCCGGCCTAGGCCCAGGTTGCGGCATGGGCTCAGGAGAGGGCGGCTTGCACGATTGGCGTGGGCCATTTTCGATGAATGGGTCACGCTGCTGTGCTGTAGAGCTGGGCCGCGTACTGTTTTTCCAGAGGCCGGCCAAAATGAACAGTTGCTAATGTTTTAAGCTTTTATTTATTTTTTAGAAGCAGTTTTGACAATTTCAGAAGCAAATTTCGATGAATTTTTGTCAAGTTTTGAATCTCTATCAAAATTTGAACCAACGGGATAATTTTTTCAGAGAGTAGATGAGTAAAATAAAATGCTTCTGAAAAATAGATAAAGAATTTTTCATGTTTCTGCTGTAAAGTTTAAAGTTTATTATCTTCTAATTAAAATTCAAACCAACGAGAGAATTTAATTTGAAGAGCAGTAATATTTAGTAAATTATGATTATGTTGATCCTCTAATTAAATTGGAACCAACGGAAAAATTTAATTAGAGCAGTAGTCGGTTTTTTGTTTAAGTAAGATTATGGTATTGCCATTTTCTGACCAACGTTGATGATGACAATATTATAACAAAATTTAAGTTTGAAGTTTAAATCTCTGGAAAATTTTACACCAATGTGGTGAATTTTTTAGAGAGTTGATAAGGACCAAGAAATGCTCCTGGACTAAAAAATATATTTCACTATTAAGTTTTCGCTGCAATGATGTTGATTATCTTCTAATTAAATTCGAACCAATGGAAGAATTTAATTTTAAAGAGTAGTTATATGGATTTCAAGTTAATTTATAAATTTTATGCATTAATTCTTTTTTCTGCCCAACGATGATATAGAATTGATGCAGAAGCACCTTGTATGTTTTAATTCGACGATATCACTCGGTTGTATGCCAACGAGCTGCAATGCTAGGGTATGTCAATGAAAAGGCTTGAGTCAAACCAGTTGAGAACATTTTTTATTAGTTTATTAATTTTCTGATTAAATTGAAACCAACAGGAAGATTTAATTGGAAAATGAAGTATAAGTGAATGTTTTAGTCATCATGACTAAGTTTTCGTATAGATGTATCCCGCATGGGAGAAGTTTTGGCATAGTAATTATGCTAGTCCATCCAGCATGGCGGGAGAAGTTTTGTGACGATTCACATGTTTTGTATCCCGCATAGCGAGAGAAGTTTAGGTAGCTCTTATACTGTCCTAGTATTGGCCTTGGCACAAAAGAAATGCATAGTCATGGTCAATAATAACCAAAAGGTAAGAAAAGATGCAAGTGTGACTTGCAAAAAGTATCACAAATGAAAGACCTCGTTGAGTTCTTAAAGTGATTTAAGGAAAGTGTACTTCTAAACGGATCAAGAAATAACTTTGTTTACATGACACAATCATGTGAATGAAGTAAGTTATAAGTGTCTCCTCGTTTACAGGCTTTCTGAATAGTTATCGAAATTATGACAGTAAAGTTCATGCCATATTTCTAGGGAGAGAAAAATATAAAGATCAATTAAGCAAGATACTCTTTATTAAGAGTGAGACAAAGATTAATTAAGATGAATATGACCGTCGGAGGAGTACAACAGTTACAACAATGATACCCCCAAGCAGAGAAATAGCTAAATTCCTAGACCTTTTAGTTCCGATAGGAAGATAGCGTAGAAAGTCTCAAAGATGTTAAGGTGGTGCTTAAAGCGCCATATGAGATTTTAACTGATTAAACCCAAAATAAGATATTTGAAGATACACAATTTTTAGAAAAGATGAGAAGATCTGGGGGAGCATGGTATGTAGAGGTATGTACATACCTAAGACTTGAAGAGAAGAGGGACTGTGTGCCCACTCTAGTGACTCAGGAGCAACAAGTTTCTCAATACCTGTTGATGTTGTATGACCAATACAACACCTGTTGTTAGCTCTTCGAAGAAGATGAATAATGTAAATAAGGATCTTGTTATATAGGAGCCTGTAGAATCAATTGTCTCTTGGCAATGAAGAGCGACAACAGCCCCATATGAAAGTGCTGGTAGCTGAGGCCCCAGAAGGTCTCAAAGAATTAGTAAACTAATTTTTTGATGACTATAAAGTCTGTGTTAGTCAAAAAATTCAAATGAAGGGTGATCCCACCTCATTTGAAGAAGCCATGAGAAGCGTTTACTTGTTTAAATGGCAAGAAGCTATGAAAGTTGCAATGAATTCGATGAGTGCCAACGATGTTTGGAACTTAGAAGTAATTCCTAATGGAGCCAAAACAGTAGGCTGTTGGTCTACAAGACAAAATGTGACTCCAAAGGGAATGTAAAAAGATATAAAGCATGACTTATGGCAATATGCTTTAAGCAAAGAGAAGAATATATTACAATGAGAGTTTTCTCTCTAGTCTTATGTAAGAATTCTTTTAGAATCATAATGGTGTTAATGACACATTATGATTTAGAGTTACATCAGATGGATGTAAAGACAACATTCCTCAATGGGGATTTATATGAAAACGACTACATGGCACAACCCAAAAGGTTTTGTCATGGAAGAAAAGAACATATGGGATGCTGCCTATAGAAATCCATTTATGTGTTAAAAGTAAGTCTCTAGACAGTAGTATTTGAAGTTGATGAAACGATAAGAAAGTTTTGATTTTAAAGAAAATAAGAAGGACAATAGCGTTTATGCGAAGTTCAAGAATGAAAAATTTATTTTCCACATCCTGTGAATAGATGACACTCTACTCACTAGTAGTGGTGTTAATCTGCCATTAGAGAAGTAGTTTTATCCTCAAGTTTCAATATGAATGATCTTGGTGAAGCGTCAATGGTTCTAGGAATCGAAATTCACCGAGATAGATGAAAAGGGGTATTAGGACTATTACAAAGGCATACTTAGAAAAGATTCTAAAGAAATAAAGTATGCATGCAAGTAAACCTACGTCTGCTCCTATAGTTAAGGGTAATAGTTTTGAGAACTTTAAGTGTTCTAGGAACCGATATGAGATCGATCAAAAGAATATGGTTCTGTATACTTCAGCTGTTGGAAGCTTGATGTGTGTACATGTACAAATAAGAACTTACCCTGACATAGTTTAAGTATTCGAGATATTTTGGTAGAAGTCCAGTTTAGATATAGATCACTGGTATTGAGTTGAGAATAGCTTGCAATTTTGCAAAGTACCAAAGTCTCATGCTGAGTAAGAAAGAATAAGTACTCTCAAATAGTTGAGGGTACAAAAGTTAAGTCTTGGCGAGATGTGTAGTAAAATCCATAGCAGTTGCTAACACTCATAGTTGGAGTATTATTGTGGAAAAGCTCCAAAGAAACAGTTGTGATGTCATCAGTGATGCATACCATAGTATAGCTTATCATGAGGCTTAAGGAACAGGCAAAAGGGGTTAAGGGAATTTGTACCCAGATTTAATAATGGTAGACAACAACAATAACCATTTAAAGTAAGTTAACGCCTAAGACAACAAGTCAAGTGTGATATCAAACACATTGACACTAAGGTATATGTTGTAAAGGAGAAAATCAAGAATCATGTTGAAAGCATTGAACACATAAGTGCCGAGTGAGTACTTGCGGATCCGCTTACCAAAGGCTAACCACCCACTGCGTTCAGAGAACACACAGTCGACATTGATTTATGGGAAAGCCTATGATTTCTGGATACTAAGGGCCTAGTTGAGTATCTGTTTCAAAATAGAGAGGTGCGTTGTAGCTGTTTAATCTAATGGCAATAGACCATTGAAAGCTCTAGTTTGGTTTTGGTGAATTGATGAAACCCTAAGTGCTAACCTAGTTTATCAAGTGATCATGATATAGGTAGCACACTCCAAGTGGTGAAGCAAATGAAGATCATAACATGATGATGGTGATACCATAGTGATGATCAAGTGCTTAGACTTGGAAAGGAGAAAGAGAAAAACAAAAAGCTCAAGCAAAGGTATATTTTGTAGGAGCTATTTTGTTTTGGTGATCAAGACACTTAGAGAGTGTGATCACATTTAGGTTTGATAGCCGTGCTATTAAGAGGGGTGAAACTCGTATCGAAATACGGTTATCAAAGTGCCACTAGATGCTCTAACTCATTGCATATGCATTTAGGATCTAGTGGAGTGCTAACACCCTTAAAAATGTTTGAGAAAATATGCTCACACATGTGCACAAGGTGATACACTTGGTGGTCAACACACTTGAGCAAGGGTGAAGAGAATGGAGGAGATGCCAGCGTCGGTCAAGTGACTGGACGCTGGATCCAAAAGCACCAGACGCTGACTGGCTACGTCCGGTCGCGCTGACTTGGCTGTACAGTGGCTAGGGTTTACCACCAGACATTGGGCTGTGTTCGGTCGAGGTGGACCGGACGCGTCCGGTCGAGGAAAACCGGTTTTAGACCCTTACTATACTCGACCGGACGCTGAGGCTCCAGCGTCCGGTCAGTTTTGCCGGAGCGTCCGGTCAGCTTCGTAGCCATTGAAATCTGACGAACAGCGTTTGAAGCTAGTGACGTGTGGCGTCCATCAGTGGACTGGACGCTGAGTCTAGGGTCCAGTCAGTATGACCAGAGCGTCCGGTCAGAGCGCAGTGTACCCAGTGAAGGGGTACAACGGCTCTATTTCGTGGGGGCATCTATTTAAGCCCCATGGCCGGCTGTGGCTCACATCTTTGGCCATTTTCATTGACATAGCAACCTTGTGAGCTTAGCCAAAGCTCTCCCACTCATCTCCATCATTGATTCATTATCATAGTGAGATTGGGAGTGATCCAAGTGCATTGCTTGAGTGATTGCATCTAGAGGCACTTGGTGTTCGTGTTTCGCTGTGGATTTCGCTTGTTACTCTTAGTGGTTGCTGCCACCTAGACGGCTTGGAGCAGCGAGGACCATTGAGCAGAGGTGGTGATTGTCTCCGGCTCCGATCGTGGTGATTGTGAGGGGTTCTTGACCTTTCCCCGGTGGAGCGCCAAAAGGTACTTTAGTGGATTGCTCGTGGCTTGTGTGATCCTCATCTTGTGTTGGTTGTGTGGCACCCTATTGAGGGTTTGGTGTATGAAGCCAATTAGCGCGTGAACCTCCAAGTGAGTGAATCGCCACAACAAGGAGTAGCTTGCCGGCAAGCAAGTGAACCTCGGTAAAAATCATTGTGTTCATCATTTGATTCCGAGGTGATTAGTCTCTAGTGTAATTCTCTCTTGTGATTGATTGGCTCCTTCCTCTACACGACGGTATAACCTTCTTGATCACTCTCCTTACATTACCACAAACTAGTTGTCAAGCTCTTTAGTGTAACTAGTTGTGAGAGCTTGTTTGCTTGGTTGGTGTAGCTCTTTAGTTAGTCTTTGAGAGCACACTAACATATGATAGTGTCTTTTCTATTGTGTAAATAGACACTATCTAAACTAGAATTGTGGTAGGTGGCCTGTATTTTAAGTAGGCTAGCGCAACACTCGCTTTGTCTCATAATTGTTTAACCGTTTTGTTAAGTGTTGTTGTAGAAATTTTATTAGGCTATTCACCCCCCTCTAGCCATTAGGACCTTTCAACCATGACGATGAGGCACGCTCTATGCACTGATCTATGATGGAATGGGAATAAGATAAAATAAGTAAGTTAAGTTTAAGGAATAAGGTGAGATCAAGGAGGAGAATGTTAGTTTGATCTCCACCAATTGGCCCAACGACCAATTGGGCCCTTGTATCAGCGTCCTGATCGGAGGTGTCCAACCGCTCCATGGTTGGTGGGCCCCTGTCACACAACACTATAAAGGGAGATGAGGGCCGGGGCTCTAGCTACGAGGTTCACCTGAGCCGCTGAGGCCTCACCTCTATCCCAACGCTAACCATTCAAGAGAGACAGTGCTGCCAGCGATGGGAAGCCGCCACCGACCTCACCGTCACCTCTGCATCGCCACCACCGCGCCTACGCTGCTACGACGACAAAGGCTATGTCGTTGTGGCACCATGGCCACAATTGCCCTTGGATGAGGTACATTAACAGTTCTCCATATAAGTGTAATTATCCCCTGGTCTATGTTTTAGAGGTACTGTGAATCTAACAAAGCACAGTCGTGCCATTAGTAGTTTTTGATTGTATGCTTTCATTTTTAGAGCTATCCGTCATTTCTCTTGCTTCCGTGGTTTGTCTCCCACTTCTTCATGTGTCTTTCTTGATCGACGTATGCTTAACACTTATCCACTAGATTGAGAAGGGTTTATGTCTACAATTCGTATACAACGTCGTCTCTGATATCTCTAGCTAGCTGATTCCTCAGCTCCCATCGGCATTTAAGAAGCCAACCAAACAAATCTTGTCTTCTCTTGCACCCCATAACAGATCTCACTGTTACTCGTTTACGTTAACGTTCATGTTCCAACTATAGAACCAAACAACACCTTAGTCGTAGCGAGAGCGAAAGGAACAATTATGACTGAAGCAAGTCTACGGCCGTGGAGAAGCGGCGGGCAGCGGGGCCGTCTCCAATATGGCTCTTCCCTACATGCTGTGACACATGCATTAGAGAGAAAGAGAGCGTGAGTACGTTTGCTCTCAAGGCTAGAACTCTAGCTCTGAAAATTCTAGATCTCGGAATTGAAGGCATGTTAAGTGCTCTCAGAAAACTGAAGTTGTATCAAATAGGCCCTAAATGTTGTCGATAAAGACGAACTTGTCTAGTTCAATACAAGAATGGAAAAGAGACAACATAAGGCCGGGTGATGGCAAGTTAGGGGATCGCTCGCTGCAAGAATGAATAGGAATGGTAAGTAAGTAAAAAAATCCATGTATGTTGTGGGGGTATGGCCCCCGGTATTCACAAGACAAAACATGAGCCGCACCATCAGAGGTGGCCCAGCCCACAAGATCATGGCGTGCAAGGCGCTGCTCGGCGTGCACCGCAAGCTATTATATAGTACCAAATAGGATATTTTCCTTATAACCCTACCCCTCCAGAGTATATAAGGAGAGGCAGGGGTCCCTTAGTGGACAAGATCGATACATCTCAATACAATACATCAGAACACATGATATAGGTATTACGTCATACTGACGGCCGAACCTGTCTAAATCTTGTGTCTTGGTGCTTGTATTACCATCTCGCTCCTGATCTCGCTCACCTCTATGACAAATCTACCATTGTGGGATACCCCTCGGTGGACTACCGAGCATCTTTTATCGACAGTTGGCGCGTCAGGGAGGGGTGTGCACTTGATCCCATAGCAAGCCAGATGGACCTCAAATTAACAGCGTGTTCTCGTCATCAATCTCGTGGAGATCCATACCGGTCCACGATGATGATTCATCGCTGGCTACACCAGCCCCCATGATAGCAGATCCGATCTCAGAACCACCTTCGAGGTCGCCTTCACCAACAACTCACCGTCCGCCAGGTGCTCACCGTCAACGCCGACCAGATAACGCCATACGTCGCCGACCAGACTTTCTGTCTAAAGCAAAGTCACGCTTTAATATTTTCCTAAATATTCTCCAATCTTCGTATATCGCCATGATGTTTCTCTGAACTATTTTATCCATGTTTACTCTCCAAACGAATTTCCGAACCCCCAAATAGTCGCGTTGATGCTCGGATGCCTCTAGAGACGGTCATGTCTCTGGCTACTCCCTACACGTGCTACGAGCTTCGCGCTTTGCGTTATGGGTGGTCGGCAACGGCTCCTTGGTCACGCCTATTCCTCCTACATGTGCACGGGCTCCGCGCTCGACGTTATGGACTATGGGCTAGCTAGGGCTGGAGACTCAGCTACACACTAACTGGTCTGGCGGTTTATATTAAATATAAATATATCTTCGCTCCAACTGATCGCCGAGCTACATACGCTATTTTTTCTCCGGAGTTCATATATTTTTACATCATGTACTACTCGTTCTACATATTTGTATTGTAGGATCATCGTCCAGGTGATCGGACCACCTGGTGTTCGGGCTTCTCCACCGATCAATTGGTCGGACCGCTTGGTTCATGGACTCCGTCGCCGACCAGTTGATCGGACTGTTCGCCGGTCGCTTCTACTCAATGCTCACTTCATCGCCGACCAATTGACCAGACTGTTCATCGCTCGTGCTTTATCGCTAGCTACGCCGGGGACTCCTTGGCGCTCGGATTCTTCGTGCTCGAGGACTAAGTGGGCACACTACACCGCACGGATGTCACCAGCTATGCCGGGGACTCCTCGGTGCTCGGACATCGCCAGCGACATTGGAGACTCCTCACTTTTTGGTGCTCGGACATCGCCAGCGACGCCGAGGACTCCTCGGTACTTTAATATCGCCAACGACGCCGGGGACTCCTCAGTGCTCGAACATCCCCAGCGACGCCGAGGACTCCTCGCTCCTCGGTGCTCGGACATCGCCAGCTATGTCGGTTACTCCTCGGCGCTCGGATTCTTCGTGCTCGAGGACTAAGTGGGCACACTTCACCGCACGGACGTCGCCAGCTACGCTAGGGACTCCTCGGTGCTCGGACATCGCCAGCAATGCCGGGGACCCCTCGCTCCTCGGTACTTGGACATTGCCAGCATCGCCGGGGACTCCTCGCTCTTCGGTGCTTGAACATCGCCAGCGACGCCGGAGACTCCTCACTCTTCGGTGCTCGGATATCGCCAGCGACATCGGGGACTCCTAGCTTCTCAGTGCTCGGTCATCGCCAGCGACGCCGGGGACTCCTCGCTCCTCGGTGCTCGATCATCGCCAGCGATGCCGGGGACTCCTTGCTCCTCGATGCTCGATCATCGCCAGCGACACCGGGGACTCCTCACTTTTTGGTGCTCGGATATCGCCAGCGACGCTGAGGATTCCTTAGTACTTGGACATCGCCAGCGACACCGGGGACTCCTCGCTCCTCGGTACTTGGACATCACCAGCGACGCCGGGGACTCCTCGGTGCTCGGACATCGCCAGCTACGCCGGTTACTCCTCGGCGCTCGGATTCTTCGTGCTCGAGGACTAAGTGGGCATACTTCACCGCACGGACGTCGCCAGCTACGCCGGGGACTCCTCGGTGCTCGGACATCGCCAGCGACGCTAGGGACTCCTCGCTCCTCGGTACTCGGACATCGCCAGTGACGTCAGAGACTCCTCGCTCTTCGATACTTGAACATCGCCAGCGACGCCGGGGACTCCTCGCTCTTCGGTGTTCGGACATCGCCAGCGACGTTGGGGACTCCTCGCTCCTCGGTGCTCGGACATCGCCAGCGACGTTGGGGACTCCTCGCTCCTCGGTGTTCGGTCATCGCCAGCGATGCCGGGGACTCCTCGCTCCTCGGTGCTCGGTCATCGCCAGCGACATCGGGGACTCCATGCTCCTCGGTGCTCGGACATCGCCAGCGACGCCGGGGACTCCTCGCTCTTTGGTGCTCGGACATCGCCAGCGACGCCGGGGACTCCTCGGTGCTCCCTTGGTGGTCGGATCTTGCTACGTCTCATCGATGTGCTATCAAGCTGTTCCATGTTGTTCGGATTAGGAAGCTGATCTTGAGCAGCATGTATGGGGTCTTGATGCGCGCATGTCGGATGACGTCGGCAAAGCTTTCTGACTTCTTTTTCTTTGACCCTGCTACAAGATTCATTCTTCATCTTTCAGCAGGCTCGGGGACTAAGTGGACACACTTCACCTTACGGTAAATGTGCTTGTTCTCATCTCGAGGCTACGTCCGGGGACTGTCTGCCTGCTCGGCTGGTCTTCTACTTTCTGACCCTGGCACCACGTGACTACGTCACCTACTGTCAGGCTCGGGGACTAGCTGTGGGGGTATGGTCTCCGGTATCCACAAGACAAGACATGGGCCGCACCATCAGAAGTGGCCCAGCCCACAAGATCAAGGCGTGCACGGCGCTGCTCGGCGTGCACCGCAAGCTATTGTATAGTACCAAATAGGATATTTTTCTTGTAACCCCACTCCTCTAGAGTATATAAGGAGAGGCAGGGGTCCTCTAGTGGACACGATCGATACATCTCAATGCAATACACCAGAACACAGGATGTAGGTATTACGTCATACTGACGGCCGAACCTATCTAAATTTTGTGTCTTGGTGCTTGTATTACCATCTCGCTCCTAATCTCGTTCACCTCTACGATAAATCTACCATCATGAGATACCTCTCGGTGGATTACCGAGCATCTTTTATCGACATATGCTGAATCTTTTGATCGAGTTGAGGTCGATCAGAATTCATACGTACTACCATGCACATGGTTTCCCCACTGTAGAAGTCTCTAATACTAAACTAGCCCCGGCGGCTCTAAGATGACGAAGACTAAGGGAAAAGAGAGATCGCAGCAAACAAATCTGAATATCAAGCTATGAAAGAAGAATGCTTTTATAAAACATGCGAAACTAGTATCTCTTGAGTTTATGTTAGTCTCTTGCATTTTGCATATTTTAACGATTCAAAAATTGATTTAGTTAACTTTAAGCTAGACCATTGAAAGGCCTGTTTCTGGTTGGGTAACTTTAAGCTAACAACTTTGACAGCCGTTTGGGAACGCCCTTATATATTTACTATCGGCCGGACGAGCAAAGCAATTGTGGTGGATCATCTCAGCCGGGCCCAGGAGAGGTTTGACATGCCAGACAAACTGACGGCGTCCGCACAAGCAGATCGATCCTTGACTCCTTGAGTTCTAAAAAAAACAGATCGATCCTGCCCGCGCGCACATCAGGCAAATAAGGCAATTATTAGAAGATGCCACGACGCACATGGTTTTCCACTGTCAGTGTGTGCGCGTCTGCGTGAACGCGGGGGGTGGGGGTCACTATCGCCGCAGCCAGGCGTCAGCCCAACCAAAGGTTTGACAGGCCACCCGGGCCGGGCCGCACGCCGCCATTGCATTGTATTATGAGCAAATTGGCTCCTGGTCCTAAAAAAAGTCAAACTTAGTTTCCCTATTTCCGTTGAACTTTGTTATTTGGCCCTTAATCGAATTTCGTTTGGGAATTTGACCCTTTGGTTTTAGTTTCACTGGTTGACTGTGTTAAAAGCAAGATGAAATAACCTTTTTACCTTTGGAGCGAAATGAAACACTTCTGCAATGTACAGTACAGTCGTACATGTATCTCAGGCTATATATTATCATTAATCTTCCAAAATAAGTAAAATACTTTTTGAAGCATGAAATTATTATTTAAAAGGGGTGCACAAAAATAAAAGGTGAAACTGCAAGCGCGCCGCAGTGCAGATATTGCCATAGCTTTCAGTCTCTCCATAACTATCGCGACACCACGCGTCCAAGCCCGACCCAACCCAATCATGCAATGGTGCTCATGCAGATACGGTAAGTCTGTACACATATATGGTCACGACGGACTTGATGAGGAGGTCCAAGAAAAGCGATTGATCGTCTCCGGCGAGCCTAAGTGCGGCAGCGGGGCAGGGGTAGCGCCTGAACGTGGTGCCGACGATGACGATGCTGGGCATGGTGAAGGCGTGGCTGGCCAGCGTCACCCCCGGCCACATGCTGCTCAAGAAGAAGTCAATCGGGCGCGCTCATGATGCAGTTCCGCTTGAGGATCCTCAAGCGCATCGTGTCCGCCAAGGACGCCATGCGCGCCGCCTCGCTCTCCCTCGCCAAGCCGCTCTGCCACGTCTTGCAGCAGTCCGTCTTGGGCCCTGCCAGGCTCCGCGTGCGCGCGCACCAGGATAACATCGCCGGCGTCCGTCTCCCGCGCTTCAACAGCCTACGGAAACCAGGAGCTTTGCCGATTGCACTCGGCAACGGCTAAAAGACACTCGGTGAATCAGATTTTGCTGAGTGTTTTTTTGTCGGACACTCGGTAAAGACTTCGCCGAGTGCCCAAAATACATTCGGCAAATATTTTTTTTCGAAAAATAAAAAAAAGTCATCACAAACATTTTTTTTTGAAAAATAGAAAAAGGCACCATCGGCCGGTCTCCGCGGGCCGGCGTCGGTCTCCTCGGCGGCGCTCTTCCCCTGCGTCGCGGCCCAGCTTCACGCCCTCCGTCTCGCTTCTGCTCCCCGGCTTCACAGCCGCCGCCACGAGCCACCACCACGACGCCACCGCCGCCCACCACCACGCCGCCACCGCCGCCCACCACCACGACGCCACCACCCGCCGGGGAAGGAGGGGGGGCGCCGGATCCGCGCCGACACGCCGCTGGGGAAGGAGGGAAGGAGCATCCGCGCCGGATCCACGCCGCCACGCCGCCGGGGAAGGAGGGGGCACCGGATCCGCGCTGCCACGCCGCCGGGGAAGAAGGGAAGGAGCTGGATCCGGCGAGGGGGCGTTGGGAGAGGGAGAGGGCAGGGCGCCGCCGCACCGCGAGAGGGAGGGGGCAAGGCGCCGCCGCGCCGGAAGAGGGAGGAGGGAGGGCGCCGTCGCGACGGGATAGGAGGGTCGCGCCGAGAAGGGGGAGGACGGCCAGGCGCGCGGCGGATTTGGGGGCGGGGCGCGCGGCGGATTTGACGAGAGGGTGCGCAATGGATTTGGAGAGAGGTGGCGTGGGGCGCCCGGTGGATTTATAGTAAATTTTGTTTGCCGAGTGTCGTGGATCTGAGCACTCGCCAAACATTTTTTTCATTTTTTCTTTTTTTCTAATAAATATATTTTTTCCTTTGCCGAGTGTCCTATATCTGGGCACTCGGCAAAGTTTTTTTTTCATTTTTTTTCTTCTCCTTCTTTCGCAGAAAAAATATTTTATTTCTTTGCCGAGTGTCTTGGATCTGGGCACTCGACAAAGTTTTTTTTTATTTTTTTTCTTCTCCTTTCCCAGAAAAAAGATTTTACTTCTTTGCCGAGTGTCAAAAAAAACACTCGGTAAACCCCATTTTTACTGAGTGTTTTTTTTACACTCGGCAAACTCTATTTTTACTGAGTTTTTTTTTGCCTAGTGTTTTTAGCTGGTGGCTTGCCGCACGCGCCCTCGAGATGCTGGTGGAGCTGGCGTCGCTGGACGAGGCCATCAAGACCACCAACCGGCGCCTGGAGAACACCATCGCCTACGGCCTACATCAGGGGCGAGCTGGACGGGCACGAGCGTGAGGAGTTCTTCCGCCTCAAGAAGATCTAGGGGTCACTATGGTTGTCGTCGGCGCCCCCCTCAGCCTGCCCAGTGGCGCCCTGCTTCGCGTGGTTGGCAGCCAGGCTCGAGCAACGCGCCCATCCCCGCAGCGCCCTCAGCCAGCCCCGTGGCGCCCTGCCTCGCGCGAGGGGCGAACAGCCCAGACACCAGTCGGGCTGCCCTGTTGTAACGCGGACGAGGTGGATCCGGCGCCGGCCTAGGTGGATCCGTCGACGGAAGCTCGTCGGAGCCATCCATCTCCAGCGCCAATTTAGGGTTTGGGCGGAAGATGCGCAAACTAGCGACGCCTCCGACACGGGTATACAGAAAATTAAAAAATTGACTTTACCTGAAGAGGTTATGTAGTAGAAGACAAGAAAATAAAATCAAATTTACAACATACACGCACGACACGGGTCACACCTTTTCAGCCAATTCTCTCCTTCAATTGACTCAGCGTTGGGGATGAAGCTGCAGCACAACTGGCATGCACCTTGATAATGTGGCTTGCTATTCGCTGTATTTTGAAGTTGCACTAGTCTCTCAGCTGCTAGAATAGAAAAGCTGTACAAAGAATTTTGTTTCATACCTTATCTTGATCATACATTCTGATATCTTTGACGATAAAGATTAGATCAAATCGAGAAAGAATGGTCGTCTGAAGATCAATATTATCTTGTGCAGTCTGATGAGCAACAAAAGAAAAACTGTTAAACTAATTGTCTCCTGCAAGAACATTTACGCATCATCTAACTGATTCGTTTGGCTTGTTTGGCTGATAAGCCATGGCTGAAAGTACTGTTGGCTGATTTGGTGTGAGAGAAAAATACTGTTTGTTGGCTGAAAAAGTACGGCTTATAAGCCAAACAAGCCCAAACGAACAGGGCAAATATACCTGCAAGAACATTTAAATAAAAAATTATATATTAGTTGATGCCAAGATACTATAATAGCATCCTGCAGATACCAGGGACCAGCCTGACAGAAAGACTCAATAAGATGTATTTTACATCACATTCATAATCCATGTCTGTAATGGTTCTCCAGTTTATCCTACTCAAAGTAGCAAAGAACAGATTTAGCCAACCTAAAGGCTACTCAAGGGTTGTTGTATTACGTGTGTATTTGCTTTGTCTACTTAGCATGCTCTTAAAAGCACTACTACGTATCTGCATTAGGAAGTAGATTCCGAGCAACTTCATTCAGGAAGGACTCATTCAGGAGAAGTTAAAGTGCATATTCCTCTTATTGGATACACAAGAAAGAAAGAAAAAACGATCGCCACTGGGCTTGACACTATTAAGATATATCCTCGAAATCAGAAAAGAAACAGTCCCCACAGAAGACAAACACTGCCAAAACAATGACACATAGTCTACAAACTGAGAATGGGTTCACACCTTGCAATCATTTGCACACGCACCTTGACAAACTATTACTGGTTAGAACTTGGAGCCAAAAAATTTTAACAAATCCAATTCCAAGATTTTGAGCCAACCACCAAAGACCCGGTCACTAAGGCCTTGTTTAAATCCAGGGTGTAAAGTTTTGAGCTATCACATCGGATGTCACATGGGAGTGTCGCTTGGGGTGTTCGGATACTAATAAAAAAATAAATTATAGAATCCGTCAGTAATCCACGAGACGAATTTATTAAGTCTAATTAATCCGCCATTAGCACATGCGTTACTGTAGCGCCACATTGTCAAATCATATTAAGAAACAGTCTCCACAGAAGACAAACACTGCCAAAACAATGACACATACGGCCTGTTCGCTGGTTGGTTTCTGAGCTGGTTTGGGCACCTTGCAATCATTTGCACACGCACCTTGACAAACTATTACTGGTTAGAACTTGGAGCCAAAATTTTTTAACAAATCCAATTCCAAGATTTTGAGCCAACCACCAAAGACCCGGTCACTAAGGCCTTGTTTAAATCCAGGGTGTAAAGTTTTGGGGTGTCACATCGGGTGTCATATGGAGGTGTCGCATGGGGTGTTCGGATACTAATAAAAAAAACAAATTACAGAATTCGTTAGTAATCCACAAGACGAATTTATTAAGCTTAATTAATCCCTCGTTAGCACATGTGTTACTGTAGCACCACATTGTCAAATCATGGACTAATTAGGCTTAAAATATTCGTCTCGCAAATTAGTCGCAAACTGTGCAATTAGTTATTTTTTTAGTCTATACTCCATGCATTTATCAAATATTCGATGGGATATGGAGTAAACTTTAGGAGGAACTAAACAAGACCCAAATAACAAAAAGTTGGCAAGATGGAACCTGCTACCAGAACAAGATCAGAAGAATGCTCGCATACCCCAGAGCGTGTGTGCTTGTTGTGGCAGGCATTCACCACCTTGTCAGCTTCCTCCCTTGACGGGCATATGACGAAGCATTACGTTCAGAGAATGTAAAACTGAGTGAAATCGAGAAGCAGATGGGAAAAATTGAGGGAAACCCATTCAGGCAAACTAGCGACGCCTCCGACCACGCTTCGACGAAGGAGTACGGGGAAGGAGAAGTCACGCGGCTCTGATGGGTGACGAAGGGGTACGGGGATATTCTGGTCTTTTCGCGTACGATCCCTGTGCTGGTTGACGATAGAGGCGGACGGATTGGACGGCAGGGCCAAGGATGTAAAAAAAAAATTCGATCCAGGGCCAAATAACAAAGTTCAACGGAAATAGGGCCAAGAAACTAAGCTCAACTTTTTTTTTTAGGGCCGAGGAGCTAATTTGGTCTTGTACTATTCATCAGTTTCGGTCGCCTGATTGATTGATCATGCAAGCACGTTCGAATATTCGGTACGATACTATACGAGGGCACAATGCAGGCTGCTTACTCGCTCGACAGCCCAGACCATATATACAACGCCCGGCCGGCCACGGCCAGTCAGCAAGTCCCTTGCT
Organism: Miscanthus floridulus; assembly: GCF_019320115.1. Classification (NCBI taxonomy): domain Eukaryota; kingdom Viridiplantae; phylum Streptophyta; class Magnoliopsida; order Poales; family Poaceae; genus Miscanthus; species Miscanthus floridulus. The sequence goes on along the minus strand of NC_089582.1, from coordinate 146,834,153 downwards.
ACCTAGCTATACTGCATCATATATAATCCATTCACGTACAGTGACAACGACAACGGGCAGTTCAGTTCTTCCTACGTGTGCAATGCAAAAAGCATGCACGTACACCGTCTGCATGTACGTTTCATGTTTCTGCCGTGGGCTGCCATGCATATCGATTACTCGACCACGCTATTTATATATTATCTTATTTATTTATTTAAAAACAGGAAAAGAAAAAGAAACACGAGGCAATGCGGTACAACAAAGAGGTCCATGTGGCTCTACTGAGCGGGCCGCTAGAAACAAACCAGCCCACGGACTGGCTGCGCGAAACGCCTCCGCTCGGGCCCCCTCCTGAGATGCGAGTGCGACTGCGAGAGGGCGCGGCGCGGAGCCGGAGCAGGAGGGTCGACGTTGCTTAGCACCACCTCGGAAGCGCAGTAACGGAAACACCAGCTTATATTCGCGAGCGCACTGGCCGCGTTGTCTCTTCGGAGACATCCGATAAAATTGGAACGATACAGAGAAGATTAGCATGGCCCCTGCGCAAGGATGACACGCACAAATCGAGAAATGGTCCAAATTTTTTTGAGAATTTGCGCGCCGGTCCCTACCTAGCTGCAGATAGGTCCTTCTGGTGCCTGGATGTTGTTACAAACAGGTCCTTGAGATTTTACGCGCTGGTCCCTGCCTGCTTACAGATAGGTCCTCCTGCTCCTTGGATGTGTTACAAACAGGTGATTCGGGCTTCCAGGCCTTTCCTTTGTTCTTGGCTGTGTTGTCGCCTCCTTACATATAGGTCCTTCGGGCCTGCAGGATTTTGTGCACAGCACAGCTAGCTTCTTGGAGGACGTCAGGATTAAATTTGTACTCCAACGTTTAACCTCTTGCTTTTTACAAACAGGTTGTGTTATGTTTTTTTTGTGTTATGTTTTTTTTTATAATATACATCAGACCTCGTTGTTGATTTGGTGCTCTCAGGCTTGTGTTCAATCGTCCTTCACTGCTTAATTACCATTTCTCCATGAATATCTTACACATGTATTAATCTCTTGGAACATTAATTATACACTAGTATATTGCCCGTGCTAACGCCACGGTGACGTTACGAAAAAATAAATCATCCTTAGACGATCATGCTTAGAAAAAAATTAATCATGCTTCGCGGAGGCCTCGACGACTGCAATCAGCAGGGAAGGCCTTAACGATGGCTGATTTCTCCTAAATTTTGGTGACTCCTCCATGACTCTGCAAAGATGATCATCGAGGTAGTCATTCGGTCATGAAACAACCATGCTTAGATTGCCAGACAAACATAAATTTTCTTGTCAAACATACATCATATTGTTGTACACTGAATTACAAGTGCTATATCTGATAAGAAAAGTGATAAGAGAAACCACACAATGCCCAAAGTTCATATACATAAGCTACTCCACTATGCATATAGCCAGAATGAGGCAACAAAAGCCTCCAACCTTCTTCAATGGTTTGATGTAATGACGGAAACCATGACCAATTATCTGTGACTTATCAAGAAATTAAGTTAAAGTGCTAGAAGCTCCAAATGCTCCATTTGACCAAATATGAGTAACCCAACAAGAAATTAAGTTAAAGTGTCCACAGCAAATCCAAAGTATACTTGGCTATCATACCATCAAATTGATCTATGATTTTTTTTTGTCTAAATTAAAAGTCAAATCAATAGCCACATTATTCAGAAAAAGTAATACATGTAACCCTGTTTGGTTGTAAAGTATTTTTTAAGTATCGGAGAAATACTTTGGTTTTACAAAATTCTTTTGTTTTTCAAAAGCTACTGAAATCAATATTCATTTTAGAACGCAAAGGTGCACTCTGAAAAGGCTATACAGAAAATTAAAAAATTAACTTTACCTGAAGAGGTTATGTAGTAGAAGACAAGAAAATAAAATCAAATTTACAACATACACGCACGACACGGGTCACACCTTTTCAGCCAATTCTCTCCTTCAATTGACTCAGTGTTTGTGGATGAAGCTGCAGCACAACTGGCATGCACCTTGATAATGTGGCTTGCTATTCGCTGTATTTTGAAGTTGCACTAGTCTCTCAGCTGCTAGAATAGAAAAGCTGTACAAAGAATTTTGTTTCATACCTTATCTTAGATCATACATTCTGATATCTTTGACGATAAAGATTAGATCAAATCGAGAAAGAATGGTCGTCTGAAGATCAATATTATCTTGTGCAGTCTGATGAGCAACAAAGGAAAAACTGTTAAACTAATTGTCTCCTGCAAGAACATTTACGCATCATCTAACTGATTCCTTCTAATATACCTGCAAGAACATTTAAATAAAAAATTATATATTAGTTGATGCCAAGATACTATAATAGCATCCTGCAGATACCAGGTACCAGCCTGACAGAAAGACTCAATAAGATGTATTTTACATCACATTCATAATCCATGTCTGTAATGGTTCTCCAGTTTATCTGTAATACCTCGGTGTTAAGCATGCATTAACATTTTGCAAATCATGAGCATAATCATTATTATGCATTCATAAGCATGACATGAAATATATAATTGAAACATACTAATGAAACATGTATGTCGCATAGTTTTGTTTTAATAGATTGGATGCTATGTTTGTTTTGCCATGTGTGTACCTGGGTTGATCACTTAGACCACTTAGAAGTAATTAGGATGCAATTTGGAGCAAGGTGTATATTCAAAATTTTCCCAAATTTTGCTTTTAAAAATATTATTAAAAATGGTCAAAATACCCGTTATTTAGCTTTTAACTTCCATCTCAAAATCTGGTTGGATTAAGACCTTGCATCTTTTGACAAAGTTGTAGAGTATATTTTTCTGAGCAACTTTTATTTTGGGTCCAACTTTTGAAACTGCTTTGAAAAGGTTCAAAAATTCATTTGAATGAATTTGGAGAAGAAAATAAAAAGGAAAAATCACATTTTCACTTAATGGGCCGCTGCCTCCCTTCTGGCCCGCTCGCGGATTCGGCCCGCAGCGCCGCGCGCTTCGCCCTGGCCCAGCAGCCGCTTCGTCGGCCTAGGCCCACGCCGCTCCGACCGTGCCAGAACGCGCGAGCCGCGTGGCGGCCATGCGCCGACGAGCTCGCCGCGTGGCACCACCGGCCTGCCCCGTTCTGACCGGCCCCGCCCCGCCTTCAAGACCCTTGTCCGAGCCTCACTCCGCCATTCCCTCCGTCTCTTCGCTTCTCCATCGCTCGGACAGCAAACGCAGCTCCCACGCGCGCCGCGAGCTCCGCCACCGCGCGCCGCACCTCGCCGGAGTTAGCTTGCCCGACCACCCCAGCTCGCTGTCGACTGCTCCATCTCGCACTGAGCACCGCCTCCACCTCGCGCACCACGTGCTCGCCTCGGTAAGCCATGGGAAGCTCCCCTTCCCCGGGAATCCCTCGCTGAAGTGAGCTCCTCCTCGCCGGAGCTTGGCTCCGCACGGACAGCCCCGCTCCGCTTCCTCTCCCTCCTCCCTTTCTCACGCTTCAGGTCCGCCGTGACCTCGTCTTGCTCACACGCACCTCACCGGGCCTCGCCGTGACCGGAGTCGGCGTACCGCCGACGAGCCGCGCCACCGCGCCGCCATGGCCGCCGGTGAGCTCAATTTTGAGCTTCTCTGGCCCCGCCACTTGCACTACCGTGTCCGCCTTGGCACGGTGGTCACGATGGTGGTGACCTCGTCGCCGGCAACCTCGCCGACAGCGAGATCTCGCCGGTCAACCGCGAGCCCTGCTCGGGTTTGACTGACCGGTGGGGTCAATTGACCCGCTGGGTCCCGCCTGTCTGTCTCTCTGGAGCGGTTTTGGGTGTAGATCCGGGTGCATCTAGCCAATAGGGTCGGCTGGATTTTCGTTTTAAAAGAAAAAGATTTCTGGAAAATGCTTTTAAAGGCTTCAAAAATTCATAGTTTGCTCATTTTAGCTCCAAATCAAGTGAGACCAATTTTGTTGTGTTTCTTAGAAGTAGATCTACAATATAAAAATGTTGCATGTCAGTTTTGTGATACTTTTGTATAGGGTTTTATTTAATTCTTGTATTTGTTGTTTTCTTGGAAAATGCTTAATAAATAGAATATACATCAGAAAAATATGATTCCAATTTGGTTGATCTATTCTTGAGATGTACTTTGTAGGAAAAATATATGTCATGCATATTTTGTAGAGAAATATTGATGTGTAGTTCAAGTGCCTTTAATTGATGATTTTTGTTATTTTAATAGAGAGCAAAAATTGTATAAAATATGTGTATGATAATTTTTGTGCAGTGATTATTTACTGTGTAGAACATAGGAAAAATATTAAATCTGTTGTTTAATACTTTTCATAATACAAAGTATTTTCATGCTCATATTTATGCCATAGCTTGTCATTTTTGTGTAGGCTATTTTACTTATCCAAATGCCATGAAAATTTTATGGTAGTCTACTTAGAATAGTACTATGCTACTGTAATTTTCTCAGATTTTTATGAGCACCAGAAATATATGTTGCTGTTGTAGCCCTCGTTTAAAATGAAATAAAATAATCTTCTTTAATGCATGTTTAGTTAATAATGTTTGCTTTGGTGTATCTTTGAAGCATCTTAGCTTGCTGTGGTGACTTGGCATGTTAGTACAGTGGTTGTAGTAGTAGTATAGTAGTACATGTTCTTGGATGATGTTTGGCTATCTTGTAGAAGAGCTTTACTTCTACTATGTTCAATAAAGTTAAACATGTTCATCTACATTCCATGCGTCATGATCATTACATGTCATCTCTCCGATGCACCTATGCATGAGCACTTATATATCTGCATCATACAGGATCGCAGGAGGAGTTGCTAGTAGCAGTTCAGGAAGAGCAGACCGGGACAGATCCACAAGAAATCTAGGCACTGGAGGTGCTAGAGGAAGACGAGCAAGGAGAGGACTTGCTCGAGTGCGTGGATCATCAACCTAGTTCGTTCGAATGAGGCAAGCCCTAGAGCATTCTAAGTCTTCTACTTTATAAAAGCAATTCTTTCTATATATGAGTTTATATATTGTTGCATTAAGTTATAGGAGTTGATTGAAACCGTTGATGCATTTATTACTATCCTTGCCTACCTTATTACCTTTTTACCCTGTTAAGTCGGGATCGAATAACTGCTTAGCCTGGCTTAGACCGGTAGCGATCGGTGATTTCCGGTCACCTACATTTATAGGTGGTTACTGAAAGAATTTAGCTATGCAAAGAATGATATCTTGGAATTAACCATGTGTGATGGATAATTGGAGACCGGACGAAAAAGTTGGACGCAACCAGACCAGGTTCTAGGTGCTGTTAGTTTTCCATCTATGTCGATTAAGGACCGATTATTGCTCATCTCTCTTGTCATGTTGAATGCATGCCTCACATTTAGCTGGCTAAATAAAGCACCTTTCGACCGCGAAGCTAGTGACACTATTCGAGCCGAGATAAACTCGGATTGGTAGACTGGTGCTGAAGGGGGTATGACGGGGACACGAAGAGTGAGCCCAAGGTGCGTCTTGGCTGTCGGGCGATCCCTGGGTAGTGCAGTCCATGACTGTTATCCCATGACTACTTGGAAAGTGCCATTGGTGATCTGTAGCTCACTTGACCGGTGAGTGTGGTTTGTGTGAGGAATAAATCACCAGCTGGTTAGGAATTGATTCGAATCGCCATCGCTCCTGGATAGTGAGCACTTGACTCGAGCTACAGCATCGTAGTAATTATGATGGAACACTAATGGTTATCTAGATGGTATGGGATATGCTAAATCTAAGTTGGTAACTGGATATTATTGGTTAATCAAGTGATTGCTATAGTATAGGTGCTTACCTAGATGGATAGGTCATAATAAAGATGATGCAAAGTACTCAAAATGGTTTCTTCATGATAGCTTATGCTTTTCGCAAACGAGTCAGCTAGCCCACTAAAGAAAGTCTTGCATAATCCTTGGTGTCATTTTATTTTGATTTAAGATGGGTAAGTCTAGCTGAGTACCTTCTCGTACTCAGGGCGTTGTTCCCATTGTTGTTGCAGATGGTAAAATATACTACGGCTATTGCATTAACTGCCTGTACCCAACGATGGGTGATAACTAGGACCAAGGGCAATGGTCACTCCGTATCTCTCATCTGATGCTTTTACTGGAGATGACTACCTACTGGCACTGTATCTGAATCAAAAGTGTGTGTGTAGCTTTAAAACTATTTGCTTCCGCTATTTCAGTTTGAACTTAGGTTGTAATAACTTTATGTTCTAAACTCTGATGTATCCAACTGTCATTGCGAACTTTATGTAACATGAGACGGTGATTGCTAAACTTGTACGATCTTGGTTTGTATGTCGATTGGTTTGAAATCCTTTGTGGTTTCACGGACTACCGGGTTATACGGGCTTAAGTTTACTAAATTATCTGCTTCGGCGGAGGATTTCCTTACTTAATCTCGTATAATTGGTCGGTTCTATTACAGCTGGCATCAGAGCAAGGTTTAGCAGGTTACTGTTCCCATGAGTATTTAAAACCAAAATTGTGTTTAAAACTGAGTTTTAAAACTTAATAGTGTGCCTATGGTCATATCCTGTATGCCTAGTTAAGGACTCTAGGTGGCTTATTTAAGTACTGACTTGGGGGTCTTTGCATCATATTTCTATTTCATTGCTCATACGGCGTGCTATTATATGAGTGTCATTTACTTGAGTGGTAATGTATGGATCCATTGCCTCTATGCCTCGGTAAGTGAGAGTTGTGAGAGCATGATCGGATACACTGCGGATCTAGGGAAGTGCTTATATGATGCCATATTATTTACATGCCATACACGTGTTTGTATGAAGGTATCCAATGTGTGGGGAATTCCATCCTATGGTGACGATGCCATCGATAGGACGATGGTGTGGGTAGTTGCTACCGTTGTACGCGTATTTGGGGATACGTGTAGAGCGAGTAGATTACTTTACTGCTTTCGTGCATATTTTCATACTGTTAGGGTTTGGGCTGAAGTGGATCTTTTGCAGGTACATAACAGCGCTATCGTGTAGTACGTATTAGCTACGTTTATGAGAGACCGTTGTATGCCACCGTCTATGTCGCTAGCAATTGTTATTTTTCCTAAGTTTGTGAGAACATACGAAATATGCATGCATCATGTTGTTACATATCATTCATGGCATTGTTCCTCCCCTTATAAGTTGATTATCTCATTTTGATAAAAATGACAACTTAACCTTGTTCTCATGTGAGTAATAAAACAAAATTTGCTATAGATGGCATGCATAAAGCATACCGCTCGCAAGTCCACCGGAGGCAAAGCTCCCCGCCATCAGCTTGCTCCACGTACCTATCAGCACCACACATTTCTTGGAGAGTTTGGGATGCCTACACTCTTGTAGAGAGTGCTCAGCTATATAGGCTATCCTGATGGAATGGAGCCCCACTATTTCTAGACAAATGAGCAATTGGGGGAATGTCTCTTGGTTACTGTGGAGGCCATTGTTCGTCCCCGAGGTGATGGTTCTGAGTGGACTGGTTGGTGTTATGACTCAACTGGCAGAACCACTAAAGAAGCAGCTGACAGGGCAGCCTTTGGGATACTGAGGGATATCATGGATCATTTTCTTTAGGAGTTGGCAGCCGCTATAGTTGGAGTCTTTCCGAGGAGCAACCCCTCCACTAACTCATGGCAGCAAGCAAGAGGAAGATCTCTGGAGATTGGTGCAGCAGAAGGACAGAATAGTGATAACCCTGCTATGAGCATCATGTTTGTAGTGATGAAGGCTTTCGATTGAGTAGAAGGTAGCCTGAGACGTGTGTCTGGTGCTCTTGGTTAGGCCTACGATGACCGACGTCAGCGTTAGAGGGATCACGACGCCAAGATTGAGAGGCTTAATGCAGAGATGGCTTAGTTGACTCGTCAGAGGGATCAGGCGACCTAGAGGACTGGAGTCTATGAGAGAGACGTACGTGCACTAAGAGAGCAGGTTGAGCATCTGACCACCGCCAACAAGAACACTGAGCGCATGTTGATCCATGTGCTCCACCAGAGGAATGAAGCCTGGTCTGCAGAAGATGTTCTGAGAGCTCGACAGGTTGAGCTGGAGCAGCAGCTGACCAATGCAGAAGAGTACAACGACAACCTACATGAGGAGGTTCATCAGCTAAATAACCAGCTCCACCCTTACGTTCCTCCTAGAGCAGCAAAGATGGATCTAGATGAGGACGAGGATCCCAAAGAGCCTGAGGCACCAGCTAATGATGACAACAATGATGTGGATAGTGACAATGTCGACATCTTCGACTTATACAGCGACCACGATGAGTAGGCTAGTAGTTGTTGCGCTAGCTACTAGGGTTTCATTTGCGATGACCTTTTGCATGGTTGGCATGTCTGACATATAATAATGAGTAGAAAGACTAAGACCTTGATGTAATATTGGAAAACTTGGATGTGTTTATGGCGATATCTGAACATCAAAAGTCCAGTGTATGTATGCTGTCAATTTAGTTGTAATGGACGCGATGTGTGCACTTAAGTAATCTAATTAGTGATGTTGTGTTAATTGGAATGACTTATTGTGCCCCTATTTTATTGTATGAATTTATTCTCTCCAGTGAATTCGGTATGGCATAATTTTTTATTCACCTGTAATTTCTACAACATCGCCTAATAATTACTGTTGCTGAAATATGCAGATGCCGAACACTCGCCGTACTGTGTATGACGCTACTGAGATAGGTGGCAGTGCCCTTGGGAATGAGAACTGTGATCCACCACCACCACCTCCTCCTCCACCGTACACCACGGAATAGTTCTTTGCACAGTTTCTTGGAAGTCAACGCAACATGGAGGGCATGCAGCAGAACATGGAAGCTGCATTGCGCCACATTGCTGACAACACCTGCCGTGGGTTAAACCTAGGTGAACATGAAGCGAATCAGTATAGCAGTTTTAAGGACTTTATGGACACCAGACCACTAATTTTCAAAGAAGCAGCAGAGCCATTGGATGCAGAAGAGTGGATAAACACCATGGAAGATAAGTTTCGTGTTCTAAGGATGATCGAAGTGTTGAAGACTGAGTATGCAGCTCATCAACTACAAGGCCCTGCAGGAATGTGGTGGAAGCACCACCGCACCACTTTTCCTCCCAATGCCCACATTACTTGGAGGGAATTCACTGAGGCTTTTCGTGGAGTTTACATTCCCCTGGTTTGACAGAAATGAAGTTTAGAGAATTTCTAGCACTGAATCAAGGCACCAAGACTGTGACACAGTATCTACATGCATTCAACAATCTAAGTTGCTATGCCTCTGACATGGTGAATACTGATGCTAAAAAGATCGCTAGTTTCAAGAGAGGTCTGAATCCCAAGATGATGAAGCACATAGGTACCAACATAAGAACTGATTTCAATGACTTTGTTAGTGACTGCTTAAAGCAAGAAAAGAACAACAATGTATATGCTACATCCAAGACTCGCAAGAGGGCTTTTGAGTCAGGTCCATCCTAGCTAAGGGCCCCGATGGCAAATCGTTCTGCATATCATCCGCCTACCCCTGGTGCAAGGTTTAGGCCACCCTAGCGGAGGAATCAGAATGTCCAGCAACCTTAGAGGAATCAGAAGCCATTCAAGATGGCGGTGCCACAAGCCAAGACTGGACAAGGCAGTTCATCTGGAGCTGCTACTCAAGTAAGAGGACCGTGTTTCAACTGCAATCAACCTGGGCACTTTGCGAAGTTTTGCCCATGTCCCAAGAAGCACCAGAATCAGTACCAAGCTCATGTGCACCACACCACCATTGATGACATCCTGGAAGGAGAGCCCATGACAGCCGGTATGTTTTCTATCAATAATCATTCTGCAGTCGTTTTGTTTGATTCTAGATCATCTCATTCATTCATAAGTCAAACATTTGTAAGAAAGTATAAGCAAAAGATAGTTGAATTGGAATATGCTTATCGGATAAGTTCAGTTGGGGCTGATCTGTTAACTAATCAGATAATCCAGGGGGTAACCCTGAGTATAGCAGACAGGCAGTATAAGCTTAACTTGATAGTTATGCCAGGGCTAGTTCTGGATGTGATTACAGGAATGGACTGGATGTGATTATAGGAATGAACTGGATGAATAAGATGGGTGTAGTAATTGATGTTGGAGGAAGAAGCATTTCTCTCAAGGAACCTGTTGGAGAAGGTACATTTCAAGTAACCTTACCTCGGAGAATAGATCTAGCCAGTACCACTTATGTAGTCCAAACTACTCCTCTAGCCAAAATTCCAGTAGTGTGCGAGTTTCCAAACGTGTTTCTAGATGAGTTATCCGGTCTTCCACCAGACAGAGATGTTGAGTTTGCCATTGAGTTAATCCCTGGAACACCACCGATCTCAAGAAGGCCTTATCGAATGCCTCCAAATGAATTAGCCGAGTTGAAGAAACAACTCCAAGATCTATTGACTAAGGGTTTAATTCATCCAAGTTCATCGGAATGTGGATGTCCCACACTGTTCGTGAAGAAGAAGAAGGACAACTCTTTATGGATGTGCGTGGACTACCGGCCACTGAATGTGGTGACAATTAAAAATAAGTATCCTCTACCTCAGATTGATATCTTGTTTGATCAATTGTCAAAAGCCAAGGTGTTCTCCAAGATAGATTTGAGATCAGGGTACCATCAGATCAAGATTAGACCACAAGATATACCCAAGACCGCGTTCTCCACCAGATATGGTTCGTACGAGTACCTTGTCATGTCCTTTGGTTTGACAAATGCTCCTGCATACTTTATGCATCTGATGAATTCGGTCTTTATGCCGGAGTTGGCTAAGTTTATGATTATGTTCATTGATGACATTCTAGTATACTCAGAGAATGAACAGGATCATAAAGAGCATCTAAGAATTGTCTTGACTAGATTCAGAGATCACCAGCTGTATGCTAAGTTTAGTAAATGTGAGTTCTGGCTGAAGACAGTTCCTTTTCTCGGTCATGTGTTATCTGAGAATGGAATCTCAGTGGATCCTAGTAAGGTACAATAGGTTATGGATTGGAAGGCACCAAGCACAGTTCATGAGGTTTGGAGTTTTCTTGGATTAGCCGGTTACTATCGTCGTTTTATACCAGACTTCTCGAAGATTGCCAAGCCAATGACAAGTTTGCTACAGAAGGATCATAAGTTCGTTTGGATAGAGGAGTGTGAGGCAGCTTTCTGCACCTTGCGGAATTTGCTAACCACTGCTCCTGTTCTGGCGCAACCAGATATAGAAAAGTAGTTTGATGTGTTTTGTGATGCATCAAAGAATGGTTTAGGATGTGTTCTGATGCAAGATGGAAGGGTCATTGCGTATGCCTCACATCAGTTGAGGAAGCATGAGGTTAACTATCCTACGCACGATTTAGAGCTTGCGGCCGTTGTGCATGCTCTAAAGATTTGGAGACACTACTTGCTTGGGAATGTGTGGAATATCTTTACAGATCATAAGAGTCTCAAGTACATATTTACTCAGTCTAAGTTGAATATACGACAGAGAAGATGGTTAGAGCCGATAAAGGATTATAATCTGAATGTGCACTATCATCCAGAAAAGGCAAATGTAGTAGCAGATGCCTTAAGTAGGAAGTCACATTCTCTTGCTGTGCAACCGTTGTTTGAAGATGGGTTCAATTTGTTGAATCCTGCTATGTTGCATAATATCTAGGTTAGTTGTACCTTGGAGAGCAAGATCATTGAGGGTCAGAAAATAGATAAGGGAATATTCCATATCAAGGAGAAAATGAAGAAAGAACCGACCAAGCACTTTAGAGTGGATGAACAAGGAGTGTTATGATTTAAGGATCGTCTGGTTGTACCTAAAGATCGAGAGCTCAAGAACAAATTGATGGATGAAGCTCATCACTCTAAGTTGTCTATCCATCCTGGAAGTAACAAAATGTACCAAAAATTGAGACCTCGTTATTGGTGGACGAAGATGAAGGAGATTGCAGCGTATGTTGTTCGATTTGGGTGATTGTAGATCGCCTTACCAAATCAACTCACTTTTTACCAGTCAAGAACGCTTTTCGACCTCCTCAGTATGCTGAGAAGTACATTGCAGAGATTGTCCGATTACATGGTATACCAAAGACTATCGTGTCTGACCGTGGGTCACAGTTTACCGCTTATTTTTGGGAGCATCTTCATAAAGGTTTGGGTACTAGCTTGGTTCGTAGTACATCTTACCACCCACAGACAGATGGGCAGACAGAGCGAGTTAATGTTGTTCTTGAAGATATGCTTAGAGCTTGTGTGTTATCGTCTAGGGGTTCATGGGAATCATGGTTACCTTTGGCAGAGTTCGCTTACAACAACAGTTACCAAGAGAGTATCAAGATGGCTCCATTTGAAGCATTGTATGGCAGGAAATGTAGGACACCGTTGAATTGGATTGAGCCTGGAGAGAGAAGGTTTTACGGAATCAATTTTGTTGATGACGCTGAGAAAAAGGTCCGTATTATCCAACAAAACATGAAAGTGGCACAGTCACGCCAGAAGAGTTATGCAGATAAGAGAAGGAGACCGCTAGAATTTCAAGTTGGTGACTATGTCTATTTGAAAGTTACCCCAATGAAGAAGAAACAGTTTGGAGTAAAGAGAAAGCTCGCTCCTAGATTTGTAGGACCGTACAAGATCATAGCGAAGAAGGGTCCCGTGGCTTATAAGTTACAGTTACCAGAAGCGATAGGTTCGATCTTTCCAGTCTTCCATGTATCACAATTGAAGAAGTGCTTGCGTGTTCCGGAAGAGAGAATAGAACCTCACAGCATTCGGCTCAAATCAGACTTGGAATACCGTGAGCAACCGGTTCGAGTTTTGGACACTAAGGACCGAGTCACTCGGAATAAAGTGGTGAGAACATATAAGATACAGTAGAGTCATCACGATGATGGTGATGCGACGTGGGAAACAGGAGAATATATGCAAAACGCTTATAAGGATTTTTATAACAGATGGTTCATAACTCAAAACGCTTATAAAGAACAGATTTAGCCAACCTAAAGGCTACTCAAGGGTTGTTGTATTACGTGTGTATTTGCTTTGTCTACTTAGCATGCTCTTAAAAGCACTACTACGTATCTGCATTAGGAAGTAGATTCCGAGCAACTTCATTCAGGAAGGACTCATTCAGGAGAAGTTAAAGTGCATATTCCTCTTATTGGATACACAAGAAAGAAAGAAAAAACGATCGCCACTGGGCTTGACACTATTAAGATATATCCTCGAAATCAGAAAAGAAACAGTCCCCACAGAAGACAAACACTGCCAAAACAATGACACATAGTCTACAAACTGAGAATGGGTTCACACCTTGCAATCATTTGCACACGCACCTTGACAAACTATTACTGGTTAGAACTTGGAGCCAAAAAATTTTAACAAATCCAATTCCAAGATTTTGAGCCAACCACCAAAGACCCGGTCACTAAGGCCTTGTTTAAATCCAGGGTGTAAAGTTTTGAGCTATCACATCGGATGTCACATGGGAGTGTCGCTTGGGGTGTTCGGATACTAATAAAAAAATAAATTATAGAATCCGTCAGTAATCCACGAGACGAATTTATTAAGTCTAATTAATCCGCCATTAGCACATGCGTTACTGTAGCGCCACATTGTCAAATCATATTAAGAAACAGTCTCCACAGAAGACAAACACTGCCAAAACAATGACACATACGGCCTGTTCGCTGGTTGGTTTCTGAGCTGGTTTGGGCACCTTGCAATCATTTGCACACGCACCTTGACAAACTATTACTGGTTAGAACTTGGAGCCAAAATTTTTTAACAAATCCAATTCCAAGATTTTGAGCCAACCACCAAAGACCCGGTCACTAAGGCCTTGTTTAAATCCAGGGTGTAAAGTTTTGGGGTGTCACATCGGGTGTCATATGGAGGTGTCGCATGGGGTGTTCGGATACTAATAAAAAAAACAAATTACAGAATTCGTTAGTAATCCACAAGACGAATTTATTAAGCTTAATTAATCCCTCGTTAGCACATGTGTTACTGTAGCACCACATTGTCAAATCATGGACTAATTAGGCTTAAAATATTCGTCTCGCAAATTAGTCGCAAACTGTGCAATTAGTTATTTTTTTAGTCTATACTCCATGCATTTATCAAATATTCGATGGGATATGGAGTAAACTTTAGGAGGAACTAAACAAGACCCAAATAACAAAAAGTTGGCAAGATGGAACCTGCTACCAGAACAAGATCAGAAGAATGCTCGCATACCCCAGAGCGTGTGTGCTTGTTGTGGCAGGCATTCACCACCTTGTCAGCTTCCTCCCTTGACGGGCATATGACGAAGCATTACGTTCAGAGAATGTAAAACTGAGTGAAATCGAGAAGCAGATGGGAAAAATTGAGGGAAACCCATTCAGGCAAACTAGCGACGCCTCCGACCACGCTTCGACGAAGGAGTACGGGGAAGGAGAAGTCACGCGGCTCTGATGGGTGACGAAGGGGTACGGGGATATTCTGGTCTTTTCGCGTACGATCCCTGTGCTGGTTGACGATAGAGGCGGACGGATTGGACGGCAGGGCCAAGGATGTAAAAAAAAAATTCGATCCAGGGCCAAATAACAAAGTTCAACGGAAATAGGGCCAAGAAACTAAGCTCAACTTTTTTTTTTAGGGCCGAGGAGCTAATTTGGTCTTGTACTATTCATCAGTTTCGGTCGCCTGATTGATTGATCATGCAAGCACGTTCGAATATTCGGTACGATACTATACGAGGGCACAATGCAGGCTGCTTACTCGCTCGACAGCCCAGACCATATATACAACGCCCGGCCGGCCACGGCCAGTCAGCAAGTCCCTTGCTACCTAGCTATACTGCATCATATATAATCCATTCACGTACAGTGACAACGACAACGGGCAGTTCAGTTCTTCCTACGTGTGCAATGCAAAAAGCATGCACGTACACCGTCTGCATGTACGTTTCATGTTTCTGCCGTGGGCTGCCATGCATATCGATTACTCGACCACGCTATTTATATATTATCTTATTTATTTATTTAAAAACAGGAAAAGAAAAAGAAACACGAGGCAATGCGGTACAACAAAGAGGTCCATGTGGCTCTACTGAGCGGGCCGCTAGAAACAAACCAGCCCACGGACTGGCTGCGCGAAACGCCTCCGCTCGGGCCCCCTCCTGAGATGCGAGTGCGACTGCGAGAGGGCGCGGCGCGGAGCCGGAGCAGGAGGGTCGACGTTGCTTAGCACCACCTCGGAAGCGCAGTAACGGAAACACCAGCTTATATTCGCGAGCGCACTGGCCGCGTTGTCTCTTCGGAGACATCCGATAAAATTGGAACGATACAGAGAAGATTAGCATGGCCCCTGCGCAAGGATGACACGCACAAATCGAGAAATGGTCCAAATTTTTTTGAGAATTTGCGCGCCGGTCCCTACCTAGCTGCAGATAGGTCCTTCTGGTGCCTGGATGTTGTTACAAACAGGTCCTTGAGATTTTACGCGCTGGTCCCTGCCTGCTTACAGATAGGTCCTCCTGCTCCTTGGATGTGTTACAAACAGGTGATTCGGGCTTCCAGGCCTTTCCTTTGTTCTTGGCTGTGTTGTCGCCTCCTTACATATAGGTCCTTCGGGCCTGCAGGATTTTGTGCACAGCACAGCTAGCTTCTTGGAGGACGTCAGGATTAAATTTGTACTCCAACGTTTAACCTCTTGCTTTTTACAAACAGGTTGTGTTATGTTTTTTTTGTGTTATGTTTTTTTTTATAATATACATCAGACCTCGTTGTTGATTTGGTGCTCTCAGGCTTGTGTTCAATCGTCCTTCACTGCTTAATTACCATTTCTCCATGAATATCTTACACATGTATTAATCTCTTGGAACATTAATTATACACTAGTATATTGCCCGTGCTAACGCCACGGTGACGTTACGAAAAAATAAATCATCCTTAGACGATCATGCTTAGAAAAAAATTAATCATGCTTCGCGGAGGCCTCGACGACTGCAATCAGCAGGGAAGGCCTTAACGATGGCTGATTTCTCCTAAATTTTGGTGACTCCTCCATGACTCTGCAAAGATGATCATCGAGGTAGTCATTCGGTCATGAAACAACCATGCTTAGATTGCCAGACAAACATAAATTTTCTTGTCAAACATACATCATATTGTTGTACACTGAATTACAAGTGCTATATCTGATAAGAAAAGTGATAAGAGAAACCACACAATGCCCAAAGTTCATATACATAAGCTACTCCACTATGCATATAGCCAGAATGAGGCAACAAAAGCCTCCAACCTTCTTCAATGGTTTGATGTAATGACGGAAACCATGACCAATTATCTGTGACTTATCAAGAAATTAAGTTAAAGTGCTAGAAGCTCCAAATGCTCCATTTGACCAAATATGAGTAACCCAACAAGAAATTAAGTTAAAGTGTCCACAGCAAATCCAAAGTATACTTGGCTATCATACCATCAAATTGATCTATGATTTTTTTTTGTCTAAATTAAAAGTCAAATCAATAGCCACATTATTCAGAAAAAGTAATACATGTAACCCTGTTTGGTTGTAAAGTATTTTTTAAGTATCGGAGAAATACTTTGGTTTTACAAAATTCTTTTGTTTTTCAAAAGCTACTGAAATCAATATTCATTTTAGAACGCAAAGGTGCACTCTGAAAAGGCTATACAGAAAATTAAAAAATTAACTTTACCTGAAGAGGTTATGTAGTAGAAGACAAGAAAATAAAATCAAATTTACAACATACACGCACGACACGGGTCACACCTTTTCAGCCAATTCTCTCCTTCAATTGACTCAGTGTTTGTGGATGAAGCTGCAGCACAACTGGCATGCACCTTGATAATGTGGCTTGCTATTCGCTGTATTTTGAAGTTGCACTAGTCTCTCAGCTGCTAGAATAGAAAAGCTGTACAAAGAATTTTGTTTCATACCTTATCTTAGATCATACATTCTGATATCTTTGACGATAAAGATTAGATCAAATCGAGAAAGAATGGTCGTCTGAAGATCAATATTATCTTGTGCAGTCTGATGAGCAACAAAGGAAAAACTGTTAAACTAATTGTCTCCTGCAAGAACATTTACGCATCATCTAACTGATTCCTTCTAATATACCTGCAAGAACATTTAAATAAAAAATTATATATTAGTTGATGCCAAGATACTATAATAGCATCCTGCAGATACCAGGTACCAGCCTGACAGAAAGACTCAATAAGATGTATTTTACATCACATTCATAATCCATGTCTGTAATGGTTCTCCAGTTTATCCTACTCAAAGTAGCAAAGAACAGATTTAGCCAACCTAAAGGCTACTCAAGGGTTGTTGTATTACGTGTGTATTTGCTTTGTCTACTTAGCATGCTCTTAAAAGCAATACTACGTATCTGCATTAGGAAGTAGATTCCGAGCAACTTCATTCAGGAAGGACTCATTCAGGAGAAGTTAAAGTGCATATTCCTCTTATTGGATACACAAGAAAGAAAGAAAAAACGATCGCCACTAGGCTTGACACTATTCAGATATATCCTCGAAATCAGAAAAGAAACAGTCCCCACAGAAGACAAACACTGCCAAAACAATGACACATAGTCTACAAACTGAGAATGGGTTCACACCTTGCAATCATTTGCACACGCACCTTGACAAACTATTACTGGTTAGAACTTGGAGCCAAAAAATTTTAACAAATCCAATTCCAAGATTTTGAGCCAACCACCAAAGACCCAGTCACTAAGGCTTTGTTTAAATCCAGGGTGTAAAGTTTTGAGCTATCACATCGGATGTCACATGGGAGTGTCGCTTGGGGTGTTCGGATACTAATAAAAAAACAAATTATAGAATCCGTCAGTAATCCACGAGACGAATTTATTAAGTCTAATTAATCCGCCATTAGCACATGCGTTACTGTAGCGCCACATTGTCAAATCATAGACTAATTATGCTTAAAAGATTCGTCTTGCAAATTAGTCGCGAACTGTGCAATTAGTTATTTTTTTAGTATATATTTAATACTCCATGCATGTCAAAACATTTGATGGGATAGGAAGTAAACTTTAGGGGAGGAACTAAACAAGGCCTAAATAACAAAAAGTTGGCGAGAAGGAACCTGCTACCAGAAAGAATGCTCGCATACCCCAGAGCGTGTGTGCTTGTTGTGGCAGGCATTCACCACCTTGTCAGCTTCCTCCCTTGACGGGCATATGACGAAGCAGCACCCTGCATTACGTTCAGAGAATGTAAAACTGAGTGAAATCGAGAAGCAGATGGGAAAAATGAGGGAAACGCATTCAGGCAAGAAGTACCACCTGCTAGTCAATAAATCGAACACCTTGACCGCGAACGGGCAGCCATGCTCTGGCAGCCAAGCACACGACGGGGAAGTCATCAGCTCACAAGGAAAGAACAGAAGCCTAGCAAGACAAGATCGAGGAGGCGTGATATGGGGAGGGGAACGAACCTGAAGAGGTGGTGGCCCCGCGCGGCCTTGCCCGGTGGCGGCCCCGCGCGACCTCGCACGGCGCCGGCCCTCGCAGCCTGGAGATGAGGAACGTGGTCCCCCTGGTGCCCTGCTCCTCCTCCATGAGTATCTCCTCGACGAACGCCCTGCCAAGGCACATGTCCTCCTCCACGGCCTGTCCTCGTCGTCGTCGTCGTCGCCGTGCGTTCCAGGTCCCGGCCCCGGCCCCCGCCCCCTCCTCCATCTCCGCAGCGATGCAGTGGCCTCGGACCAGGGCGTCGAGGTCAGCTCGCGACGGTCACGGCCGGCTTGGTCTGGCGGATCCGGGAGGAGGCGGCCGGCCTGCGTGATCCCTGCTCGCCTCCTGATCCTGGCGTTTCTTTTTCGTTTTTTTTATTTCGTGTTCGCAGACTTCGAACCCTGTTCGCGACGGGGTGTGTGCGTGGGGAACGTTTGAAGCCGCGCGTGCGTGGGCAGAGGGCGCGCGGGTGAGAAGCCTCGCATCAAACTTTCCAACATCAGCTATTGGATTGGATTAGGATGTTTTTTAATCCTTATTTTAATGGAGATGATTCGCTACGTGCATTTTTTTGATGTATAACGGTCGAAGGCTTTCAGTGGGGATGTTTTTCTAAGAAGACTTATAATTTTGATTGGTACTATAGTAGAGATAACTATTATACATGAAGGATAATTATATAGTTCATATGACGATTGTTTGGAAAAAAACCATTAGTTGATGTAATGTTATGAGGGATAGTAGAATAATTCAAAATTGAACGAAAAGATTAAAATGACCTAGTAATAGTCACCGGCTCTAGACGTATAGGTCTTGCTCGGTATTCCAGACTCAAATGTTATATCTACTTAGTGTTCAGTGCTAATACATCGATCATGCATGAAAGTTAACGCTATGGTCTTGAATTGATCCATGATCCCCTAGCTAGGCCTAGGTGGTAGTCACTAGGAGTCAGGAGAGCAGTAGTTTGCAGACACCTGATAGCAAACTACAGCAATAGTAGTGATGGCTGATAATAGCTGATATATCACAAATGTTTGTACAGGGTCGTCCATCCCATCCGCAACTTGTCTTACTAGGCCTGCGTAGCGGACAGGTCTAATAGACGTGCTCACCTATGCTTACTTCTACCTCCAAAATCTTTCCCTACTCGCCTTGCATTGGTGTTGCGGCCTCACTGCGCATCTGTCCGTCCCACTCCACCCTGCCACGCCCCCTTCCCCCACCGTGGCTTGCCCTCCGCCACGCCATACCCTTCCCCCCATCGCGCCGCACCCCATCACTGGCTGCGCCACACCCCAATCCCCACGAGCGGACAACGCTAGATGATTACGGCCGAGCAGCAGTAGCGCTGGAATTGCAGTAGCCCTGCTGCGCCAACGGGCGCGAGCTTGGGCAGTGAGCAGTTGTTGGAGAATGGCAGGAGGAGCGATGGGCCATGCCGAGAGCGTGGAGCGATGTCCCTTGACCCGAGCTTGTTGGCTACCGCAGTTCCACACCAAGTAGATCGTGCCCACCAGCGACGTCGTGTTTCAAGTGTTTTAGGCTTTTCAAGCTTATGTTTCAAGTGTGAAAGGATCAAGATGCCTAAGAGGGGGTGAATTGGACTAATTCTAAAAATCTTTACAATAATTAAATCCTATACTTAGCCCACTTCACCCCTTATGCCTAGAAAGTGTTTCTAATGTTCTACCGCACAAAAGTTTTACACCCTAAGTTCCAATCCTACTCTAGCATGGTAATTCTATGAATGTAAAGACAAGAATTGAATTGCTCAAAGTAAAGTGAGAAGGAGGAACGCGGCGATGTTTTGTCGAGGTATCGGAGAGTCGCCACTCCCCACTAGTCCTCGTTGGAGCACCCGCGCAAGGGTGTAGCTCCCCATTGATCCGCGCAAGGATCAAGTGCTCACTACGGGTTGATTCTTCGACACTTCGTCGCGGTGAATCACCCACAACTGCTCATAACTTGAATTGAGTCACCCACAAGCTCCGTCGGATGATCACCAAGCTCATAATCACAACCAAGCTGTCTAGGTGATGGCGATCACCAAAAGTAACAAGCACAAACTCTCATTTGACCACGACAAGCCTAATGAGAATGGTGGATGCACATTTTGCTACTCTTGCTTTCACTAATGAGGCCTCTCTATTGGATTCTTAAATCTCAATCACCTTACTAGGACCTTACTCTTCTTGACACTCTCAAGGGTGTTTTCTCAGCTGTTGAAATGAACAAAAGTCATCCCTCAAGTGAATAGAGGAAGTATTTATACACCCTTATTGAAAACGAACCGTTATGTGCCTCTATGGGGTGACCAGACACTCCGATCAAGATGACCGGATGCTTCGGTCAGTTCTTCCCGCCACCGAGCACTTAAGTTGTGACCGGACACTGACCAACGTCCGGTCAGCACTGACCGAACGCGTCCGGTCACAAAAACTGCCCCCTAGAACCTTACTGATGTTGACCGAACTCTGGAACCCAACGTCCGGTCAGTAGCGGGAACCTGACTAGCGTCTAATCAGCACTAACCGGACACGTCCAATCAGGATTCTCCTTCTTTGGGGCCTTACTAGAGTTGACCGGGCTTTGGCACCCAGCGTTCGGTCATATTTCACTCAGCGTCCGGTCGCATTCAGACGACTTCACCTTGATCAAATGAACTGATCAGACTCTGCGCTAGCGTCCGGTCAACATTTGACCATCCATTCACTTCCAACTCGCAATCATATGTGAATGAAGTTTGCTCCAATTGATCTAAGGGCTACTTTGGAGCTACCTAGTGCTAGATTTGATAAGTATGCACCACACCTAACCCACTAGACTCACCTAGGTCAAGCTATCCGTCCATACCCCCTTAATAGTATGACCAAAGGAAAAACAAAGTTCTAAACTACTCTAAGTGTCTCTTCAACACCAAACGACACTTAGAACTAGTCCATCCTTAACCTTGTTGTCCATCCTTTGAAAACCGAAACGATTTCCATCGTATGGGCATGACAACCATGATTGCCCAATTAATTGTCATTACCATGACCTAACATAATTGTATCTGCAAAACACATGTTAGTCACAGTAATCTTATATTGTCATTAATCACCGAAACCCAACTAGAGGCCTAGATACTTTCAATCTCTCCCTTTTTGGTGATTGATGACAATACAACCTTGAGTATATAAAAGAGATAAGGTTTTCAACATGCCTGATTCATATAAGCTTTTGACAATAAGAATAAAAGAGTTAGGCATGCTTATATGACCCAAGCCAATATGATATACTCAATAAATATGAAATAAGCATGAGTACAAGAAATAAAGCCCATTTGCATCGGAGTAAAATACGGAAGCAAAGCAAATAAGCATAACCAAGTGACATGACATATAAATAATTCAAGTAGAGAGCACACATGTCACATATCACATCAATATCATGATCACATTAATATCACGATTATGATCACACTTATGTAGCTCAATGCATAATAGTAAACATGAATGCATAAAAATGTATCACACATAAAAAGCCAAATACAGATAAGCTCCCCTAGATATATCGCTCGCTCCTCCTAAGTCTATCATACTCGATCCATCTCCCCCTTTGGCGTCAAACACCAAAACCTAAGGGTCGGTCGGTGGGGCTATAGCGGATGAGTCAAGCGTTGAGGTGCGATGAGCGATCTAGAACTGTGTAGCAGCATCATCTGATCCTGAGCTCTGTGTAGTCTGACCCTCTATGGCTGGAAGCGATGCTAAAGCGGTCTGGGTTGGAGCAGGGACTGGTGTAGCCTGTGACTCTGTAGGTATCACTGAAGCAGGCGGCTCTGATGATGCAACTAAAGAAGGGAGCGTCTCTGTAGTCCCAGTGATAGGAGCAACTATGGAAGAACTAGAGACATGTAGATCTAGCAGAGTAGGCTACCCTATCAACTCACTGAATATCGCACCAAGGCTCCTAGAGACTGGGGTATCTGGCATAAGAAACAACGAACTCTAAGCTGGTGTGAAGCCCGTATGAAGAGGTGTGAACTGCGGGGCTGTCACTAGCGAGGCAAACCACTAGGACACCTGCTCTATAGGTGAAGAAAACTATA
Source organism: Miscanthus floridulus (assembly GCF_019320115.1). NCBI lineage: Eukaryota > Viridiplantae > Streptophyta > Magnoliopsida > Poales > Poaceae > Miscanthus > Miscanthus floridulus. The sequence goes on along the minus strand of NC_089582.1, from coordinate 146,811,541 downwards.
TCACTGGTTGTCCCTGACTCTGAAGCCCACTGAGCTATAAAGCTGGTGTCATAGAAGTGGTGGCAGGCTGGACGATCTGGGGTGAAGGCTGTGGTGGTGGAGCCCCAATAACAGTAACTACATGCTGCATAAATCTAAGTAACTGCTACTACATGAGGAGTTGCTGCTATTGCATGGGCTACTACTGCTAGATAGCCTGCTGCTGGTGCTGGAACTCATCCTCTCTGGCCTGAACTGTGCAAATGTAGCACGCTCATCCCTCCTCGGCGGGAACCAATCCTTGAATGGCACAAATCTGAGCTACTGAACCTGCTTGGCTGTGGCGGCCCTCAAATCCAAGTAAGTCACTAGAGACAGACCCTATGGTCTAGGAGATAGACGAGAACCCCTCCGCATTGTCTCTGCCCTCGGTGTCACCTGGGTGCGAGTACGACCAGAGCGGTGTAACTGTGGCTGAGGTGCCTGCTTTGTCTCCTCAGTCTGCTCTGCCTACTATGTCTGCTCTATCTACTGCTGTGGCTCCCCCTGAGGCTGAGTCTCCTCCATAGCAACACGGTGTCCCTCAAGCATGATAGTCCTAGCTGGACTACTATGACGATGCTCAACCTGCTCAATAGCTGCCCTATATGCTGGTGAAAGCTGATCTACAATCTGGATTCCACTCCTAGCACCTCCTCTCTCTACAGGCTCTACGGCAGCTGCCACTACTATTGCTCTCGCTATATCAGCATCTGCATACTTCCGCTTCTTCGACGTAATCTTCTTTGTTGCCTTGCCTTTCACATCAGTAGGCAAGCGAGGTGGGGGCCATGGATCCTCATCACTGGGACCACCTCTGGTGTTCTTGACACGAGCCATCTGGAACGATCTGCTGCCTCGGACAAGAAACAACTATCACTGACACTCTCAAGGCTTAGCCTCGATCCGTACTCACGAGCTTGGCTCCGAGTTGACTGACAACTACTAAAGTGACCTCAAAAACACCGACTCGCTGCACGTTAGAATAGATCGAATAAATGAATAATTACAATATATCTAGAGATACGAAACCCTAAGAAGCAAGCAATAGGTACGAAATTAGAGACGATGGCGTGCTACCTGATGAACTGGTGACCGAAGAGAATAGAAACGGATCACGGGCACCACTAAATCGACAATTAGGGTTCTAGCGACGCGCAGTGACAGCCGAGAAGATGCAGGGTAGTGGATTAGGGCACGACGGTGTTGTGGAGCAGAGGCATGGACACGGGAGTAGCATAGGCACGGTGGCCCAGGATGCGATGGCAGTGCTGGCATGGCTGTGTGACACAGCGGCGTGGGCAAGAAGCGGTGCTGGCGTGGATTCGGCGGCTAGGGCACATATTTGGTGATGTTGGTGCGGGCAGTTGTGATGCGGGCTTAGGTCACGACGATACGGCGATTGGGTTATATGGGGTCCTCGTGATGGAATAGAAAAGGAAACAGAAAAGAGTTCAGATCTCGTACATTTACTATTGACCGGACGCTTTGGTGGCAACGACTAGACGCTGACACCTAGAGTCCGATCGACTCTAGAGAGGTCCAAATCCCCTTAAGTCGTGACCGGACGCGTCTGATCCCAACTGATCGAACGCAGCCAGAGTTCGGTCGATCCTATCTTCGTCTTCTTCGCTTGACCAGACATAGGATCACCTTCTGATCGGACGCAGGGAGAATACTATTACAGTGTCTGGTCACTCCTTTGTAGTAATGGTTCACCTCCTGTGAACTGACCGGACGCTGGACATCAGAGTCCGGTGCAGCGTTCGGTCACTCTTTTTCAGCAGATCTTTAAAGTTCCTTCGTGATGCCTGTTCCCAATCAAGTCCTAACTTCAATAAGACCTAAATAAACACCAATTGGGACTGATGTGAGTGACGTCTCTCAAACTCTCAAAATTTTCAAAATATTTTGTCTTAGGTTATAATTCTTTTTAAGAAAATAGGCAATAAAAGGGTAATTGAAGAAAAACGGCAAAACAACATTCATGCATATGCAATGCAATACTTGAAAGTAATTCTAGTTGCTTGTCAAGTTTGATCCAACGTTAAGCTTCTTCACACGCTTTTCGGCGGTTATCTTAACCATGTTAGACAAGCCCTAAATGCATTACCAAAAGTTAAACTTGTGGTATGTTATAATGCAATGCAAGGGACAACACAAGCTCATTTTCTAGTGATGTTGCTAAAATCAAGCACATTGAGCTCATTCCTCAACCGACAAAAAGTTGCCTCATCTAGCGGTTTAGTGAAGATATCCGCTAATTGATCCTCGGTCCTTACACCTTCTAGTGAAATATCATTCTTAGCAATATGATCTCTAAGAAAGTGATAGCAGATATCTATGTGCTTGGTGCGAGAGTGTTGAATCGGATTATTAGCAAGTTTTACTGCACTCTCATTATCACACAAAAGAGGTACCTTTTCTAGAACTACACCATAGTCTAGCAAAGTTTGCTTCATGTAAAGTATTTGTGCACAACAAGCCCCCACGGCAATATCTTTTGCTTCAGTGGTAGACAAAGCCACACTATTTTATTTCTTGGAGGACCAAGACACAAGTGATCTACCAAGCAAATGGCACCCTCTGAATGTGTTTTTTCAATTAACTTTGCAACCGACATAATCTGAATCGGAATAGCCAACTAATTCAAATCTAGCTCCTTTAGAATACTAAAGGCCAATGCTTGGTGTGTGCTTAAGGTACCTAAGGATTCTTTTAACGGCAATCAAATGAGCTTCCTTAGGATTAGCTTGAAATCTAGCACACATACACATACTAAACATGATGTCAGACCTAAATGCAGTTAAATATAACAAGCTACCAATCATAGAGCGGTAGAGAGTTTGATCAACTGTTTTACCTCCCTCATCTAGGTCGAGATGTCCATTAGATAGCATTGGTGTCTTGATTGGCTTACATTCATCCATATTGAACCTTTTAAGAAGATCCTTGGTATACTTTTCTTGAGAGATGAAAATCCCTTCTCTCATTTGCTTGACTTGAAAACCAAAAAAGAATGTAAGCTCTCCAATCATTGACATCTTAAACTCCTTTAACATCAATTCACCAAACTCCTTGCAAGAATCTTCATTTGATGATTCAAATATGATATCATCAACATACACTTGACAAATAAAGATATATCCATCAAGCTTCTTGATAAATAGTGTGGTATCGACCTTTCTAATGGTGAAGCCCTTCTCAATGAGAAAATCCCAAAGACACTCATACCAAGCTCTTAGGGCTTGCTTAAGCCCATATAGCGCCTTGGACAACCTATAAACATGATTAGGATATCTAGAGTCTTCAAACCTAGGAGGTTGATCAACATAGACTAGTTCATTTATAAAGCCATTTAAAATGTACTTTTCACATCTATTTGATATAGTTTCATTTCATGATGTGATGCATATGCAAGGAGAATACGAATGGCTTCTAGTCTTTCAACCGGTGCAAAGGTCTCTCCAAAATCCAACCCTTCAACTTGAGAGAACCCCTTTGCAACTAGTCTTATCTTGTTCCTCACAACAACGCATTGATCATCTTGCTTGTTGCGGAACACCCACTTATTCCAATGACTCTTGCACCTTGTGGTCGCTCTTCAAGAGTCCAAACTTCATTATGAATGAAGTTGTTCAACTCTTCATGCATGGCGTTTATCCAATCTGGATCTTGAAGAGCTTCTTCTATCTTAGTAAGCTCAAAACAAGAGACAAAAGAGTGATGTTTAATAAACGAAGGAAGTTTTTTAGATCGAGTCATTACACCCTTTGATGGACTCCCTATCATGAGATCTTGTGGATGAGCTTGTAGTAGAGGTGAATTTCTTCTATCAATCACTTGATTGGGAGGTTGTGGAGAATCAACATCTTGTGCTTATGTCACCATTTGCTCATAGGAGATATAGGTATCTTCATTTTCTACTCTCCCATCTTTTATCACTATCTTGTGGCACATTTGATGAAGAAGATAGATTGATCACTTATACATCATCTTTATCATCTTGAGGCTTGATGTCTCCAACCAGAATATTCTTCATAGCCTTCCTCAATAGTTCATCACCTACATCATTAAGATTCTCATGTGCTCCTTGGGAGCCGTTAGATTCATCAAATTCCACATCATATGTTTCTTCAATCAAACCAGTGGCATGATTAAATACTCGAAATGCTTTAGACTTTGATGAGTAACTAACAAGAAAATCAATATCACAACGTCTTTGAAACTTCCCTAGGTGTTGCCGCTTCTTGTAGATGTAGCATTTGCAACCAAACACCCTAAAGAAGGAGACGTCCGACTTCTTCCTATTGAGCAACTCATAAGGTGTCTTGCCAAGAAACTTTTGAAGGAATAGACAGTTAGATGCATAACATGCAGTGTTGATAGCTTCTGCCCATAGAGCTTTGGGTGTGTTGTACTCATCTAGCATTGTTCTTGCAAGTGTAATTAGTGTTTGGTTCTTTTTCTCAACTACACCATTTTGTTGAGGAGTGTAGGTTACGGAGACTTCATGCTTGATTCCAACTTCATCACAATAGGCTTTAATATTTGTGTTGTCAAATTCTTTTTCATTATCACTTCTAATATTTTTTAGCTTCACTTCAAACTTATTTTGTGCTCTCTTGGCAAACTTCTTAAAGCATGATACAACTTCGAATTTGTCATGAAGGAAGAATACCCATATGTATATAGAGTAGTCATCAATAATCACAAGACAATAAAGATTTTCTCCCAAACTCTTATATGTTATTGGTCTAAATAAGTCCATATGAAGGAGCTCTAGCACTCTTGTTGTTGACATAAAAGCTTTTGTTGGATGAGTATTTATAACTTGCTTACCGTCTTGACATGCATTACAAAGCTTGTCCTTTTTAAACTTTACATCCTTCAACCCTCTCACCAAATCATTCTTCATTAGCTTCTTGAGTGAGCTTATCCCAATATGAGCAAGTCTTTTATGCCATAGCCACCCAAGTGTTGTTTTGGTGAATAGGTAAGTCTTTAAATTAGCATCTTCAGAGGTAAAGTCCACTAGATATAGGTTGTTGTGTCTAAATCCCTTGAATATCACTTGATCATCATCTTTCTTGGATACAACCACTTTCTTCTCGATAAATAGGCATTGAAAGCCAAGATCACACAATTATCTAACGGATAGCAAGTTGAAACTCAATGAAGCAACATATAGCACATTTGAGATTGAATGATCATTTGATATTGCCACTTTGCCCAATCCTTTAACTTTACCCTTTGAATTATCTCTAAATGTGATTCTTTCTTGTCCATCTACTTCTTTATCTAGTGAGGTGAATATACGAGGATCACCGATCATATGTTGTGTGCAACCACTATCAATTATCCAATGACTTCCACCGGTCTTATAGTTCACCTACACACAAGAGATCAAGCTTTAGGAACCCAAACTTATTGAGGGCCCTTGACTTTCTCACCGAGTGACTTTACTACCTAAATTTTCTTAGGCCTATTCTTGTTGGAAGGTCCTAAAAACATAACTTTCATCTTTTCACTAGAGTCCTTTTTCTAAGCATGTAATGAGCATTGAAAGCAAAGGGTCTAGCATGTTTGGGCAAGTGTTGTGGTGGTGGAGTTTGACACTCATAGGCAAAGTGGTCTTTTTGTCCACATTCAAAACACCTCTTTGGCTTTGGCTTTGACTTGTGTTGTTGTTGTTGAGCTTGAACCTTCTTCTCTTGGTTTGCCAAGTACCTAATGCCACTTCTATCCATCTTCATGATGGTGTTCATTAGTAACTCACTTTAAAGATGTTTGCCTCTTGTGAACTTGCTCAATCCAATCTTGAGATGTTCTTTTTCTAACTTAAGATTCTTGTTCTCTTCTTTGAGTGCATCATCATTTTTCTCTTCCTTGAGTCTCTTGTTCTCTTCTTTGAGCTTCTCATTCTCAAGAATCAAATCACCATCACGATTAAGAGTTTCTAACACTATAGTGTTAGTGGTTTTGAGCTCTTCAAGATTTTTCTTGAGCTTTTCATTATCATGCTTGAGCTTGACATACTTATCATAGTTGTCGGTTTCAACCACTTGCTTGCCTTTGCTACTAGATCCTTGCTTAATGCTCTCAATAATTAAATCATCACATGATGTAGCTATATCAATCTTAATAACATAGTTAGTAGCATCATGTGGCTCATTGGATAAAAATTCTTGAGCGATAACAAGATTATCATGATTGATCTTGAGAGTTGTATATTCTTCTTTTAGCATTTTGTAGCTAGTGATGAGCTCCTTATGCATCCCCTCAAGTTTATCATGTTTATCTTTAATCTCTTTCTTAGAAGATTTGAGCTCTTTGAGTTTGGATGACATAGCATCATTTGCTTCTCTAAGCTCAATACTAGTCTTTTTCGCTATGTTACATTTAGCTAAAAGAGAGTCATTCTTAATCTCAAGCTTTTCATTCTTAGCTCTAGTCTTTCTAATGATCTTAGTGTATTGGTTTAGCACTTTGACAAGATAATCATATGAAGGTGATTCAAATTCATCATCATGACTATCACTATTACTATTGTCATTGTTAGCATGATCATCACCACTATTATCATCATCATTTGATACCTATCGTTCACTCTTGGCCATAAGGCATAGGTGTGTAGAGGATGATGGTGATGGTGTCGATGAAGATGATGAAGAGTCAATCACAATGGCGGCCACCTTCTCATTGTCACTATTATCATTGGATGAGCAACTAGATGAGTCAATGTCCGTGAGCCAATCACCGACGATGTATGCCTTGTCATTTTTCTTCTTCTTATGGAAGTCCTTCTTGCCACCCTTCTTCTTATATGGCTTGTTTTTATTCTTTTTATCTTCATCTTCATCACTTGAGTCATCTTTCTTGCCCTTATACTTGTCTTTCTTGGGCTTGGTGTATTGATGAGCTAGATGACCAAGTTCTCTACAATTGTAACAATCCATCTCGGAGATTGGCTTCCTTCTTATGCTAGTGAAGAACTTTTTTTTCTTGCCATCAAACTTGACGCCATTCTTGTTGAGCTTCTTTAGCATCTTAGTGTTTTTTCTCACCATGAGAGCAAGACTTGCATCATCAACTTCATCATCACTTGAGCTCTCATACTCAATTCTTGATTTGCCCTTCTCTTGGCTAGCCTTGAATGCTAAGTCTTTGTCTTTCTTCTTGGTAGAGGATGAGCCATCTTGTGGAGTGATGTGTATGTACATCTTATGAGCATTGATCTTTCCTAAGATTTAAGTTGGTGTAGCGGTGGAAAGATCACCTTGATGAAGCACGGTCATAATATACCCATATTTATCAATGGGGAGGACACTCAAGATTTTTCTTATAACATCGGATGGTTGCATTTGAGTGAGTCCAAGCCCATTGACTTCCTCTATAAGAACATTCAAGCGTGAGTACATTTTATTAGCACTCTTTTTAGGAAGCATCTCAAAAGAATTAAGCTTTTTCATTACAAGATGATAGCGTTCCTCACGCTCGCTCTTAGTTCTCTCATGGAGTGCACAAATGTCCGACCATAGTGCATGGACGTCCTTGTGGTTCCTCACCCGATTAAACACATCTTTGCAAAGGCCTCTAAAGATGGTGTTTCTAGCCTTTGCATTCTATTTTTCGTAGTTCACTTCATCGCCTTGAAGGTGCGTGGGATTCTGAGGTTTTAGGAATCCTTGTGAGGCGACTCTAAGTATTTCAACATCTAGAGCTTCTAAATATGCCTCCATACGGATTTTCCAATAAGGAAAATCATCTCCTTCAAAGATAGGAGGACCATCCCCGTGAGATATCTTTCTCTAGGCGGTTAAGCCTAAATACGTGAGCACGAGGCTCTGATACCAATTGAAAGGATCAAGATGATCAAGAGGGGGGTGAATTGGGCTAGTTCTAAATTTTTTTGCAATAATTAAACCCTACACTTAGCCCACTTCATCCCTTGTGTCTAGAAAGTATTTCTAATGTTCTACCGCACAAAAATTTTACACCCTAAGTTCTAATCCTACTCTAACATGGCAATTCTATGAATGTAAAGACAAGAATTGAATTGCTCAAAGTAAAGTGAGAAGGAGGAACATGGCGATGTTTTACCGAGGTATCGAGAGTCGCCACTCCCCACTAGTCCTCGTTGGAGCACCCATGCAAGGGTGTAGCTCCCCCTTGATCCACGCAAGGATTAAGTGCTCTCTACGGGTTGATTCTTTGACACTCCGTCATGGTGAATTACCCACAACCGCTCACAACTTGAGTTGGGTCATCCACAAGCTCTGTCGGATGATTACCAAGTTCCCAATCACCACCAAGCCGTCTAGGTGATGGCGATCACCAAGAGTAACAAGCATGAACTCTCACTTGACCATGACAAGCCTAATGAGAAGGGTGAATGCACACTTTACTACTCTTGCTTTCACTAATGAGGCCTCTCTCTTGGATTCTCAAATCTCAATCACCTCACTAGGATCTTGCTCTTCTTGGCACTCTCCAGGGTGTTTCTCAGCTGTTGAAATGAGCAAAAGTCATCCCTCAAGTGAATAGAGAAAGTATTTATACACCCACATCCAAAATAAACCGTTATGTGCCTCTACGGGGTGACCATACACTCCGGTCAGTTCTCCCCGCCACCGAGCAGTTAAGTTGTGACCAGACGCGTCCGATCACAAAAACTGCCCTCTGGAACCTTACTGATGTTGACCGAACTCTAGAACCCAGCGTCCAGTCACTTTGCTGCTCAGTGTCCGATTAGTATCCGGAACCTGACCAGCATCCGGTCAGTACTGACCGGACGTGTCCGATCAAGATTCTCTCTCTAGGACCTTAATAGAGTTGACTGGACTCTGGCACCCAGCATCCGGTCATATTTCACTCAACGTCCGGTCACATCCAGATGACTTCACCTTAATCAAATTAACTGACCGGACTCTACGCCAGCATCCGGTCACACCAGAACCAGCATCCGATCAATATTTGACCCTCCATTCACTTCCAACTCATAATCATATATGAATGAAGTTTGCTCTAATTGATCTAAGGGCTACTTTGGAGCTACCTAGTGTTAGATTTGACAAGTGTGTACCACATCTAACTCACTAGACTCATCTAGGTCAAGCTACCCGTCCATACCCCCTTAATAGTATGGCCAAAGGAAAAACAAAGTCCTAAACTACTCTAAGTGTCTCTTCAACACCAAACGACACTTAGAACTAGTCCATCCTTAACCTTGTCGTCCATCCTTTGAAAACCAAAATGATTTCCATCGTAGGGGCATGACAACCATGATTACCCAATCAATTGTCATTACCATGACCTAACTTAATTACATCTGCAAAATACACGTTAGTCACAGTAATCTTGTATTGTCATTAATCACCGAAACCCAACTAGGGGCCTAGATGCTTTCAAAGTGTTTTATCTGAATGTTGCAAAAGTATATTTGAGATGTTGCATATGTTCTAATGACAATATACGCAAGCTGCTAGCGTATGTTTTCAAGTGTTCCAGACGTATGTTTCAAGTGTTTCATTTGGATGTTGCAAAAAGTAGATCTGGATATTGCATATACATACATGTTTGTTGCAAGAGCTTCATATGTATATTGCAAGTGTTTCATCTAGATGTTGCATACGTTTTGCAATGGCTATACACGTGTTTTTCAAGTGTTTTAGACGTATCTTGCAAGTGTTTTAGTGGTTTCGGATGTACGTTGCAAGTGTTTCATCTGGGTGTTGCAAAAGTAGATCTAAGGTTGCACATGTTGCAACAGGACCCATTTAATGTAGTCGCCTGCTGCAGTTGCTGGGGCGTCGTGCATGCGCATGGAAAGTGGAGGGGGACAATGGAGGCAGGGGCCCGGCGTGGGCAGTCCTAGGCGTGTGAAATGAGAGTTCTCAGGCGCATGGAATGGGAGTTGCTGGAGCACCGTGCATGCACCGAGTGCTGGAAGCGAAGGGGAACGGGCGTGTGGTCCCACGTGCATGCGGGCGTTGGAAGTAGAGGGGACACATGTGTCCAAATAGGAGGCATAGAGGTTCCCACGTGTGCAAGACACGCGTGAAATGGAGTAGCAGCGCCGATGTCCGGACGCAAGCGTTCATTCGGACGTCCGGCCGCTAGCCACGCCCCTGATATATCCATCAGAACTTGGGGTCCCTAAAAATTATGGGCTCTGTACCCATGCACTGCTCGCACGACCTTGGCTCTGCCCTGTTCATTAACAAGAAGCACTTTCTTTTATTCATATATATAGATTTTGGCTAGCATCATCTCGAAGGACAAACTATCCTCAGCATTTTTTTTGCCTTCAAAAAATTTCTATTCCATTTTGCGTTTTCCACACACTTGCATCTTTCTTTTATAACAGGTGGTGTGTAAAGCTTGCACACCATAGCAGTTCTCTCTTGCCATATTTATATTTCATCACATCTATTTTTGTTCATTCCATCCGACTGGCTTTGTGTGTTCAATGGCCGTATTTATATTTCATCGCATATATATTTGATATTTGCAAGAAGAATCGTTCTTCCATCCGGTTGGCTCCTGTATTTGTCGAATAATTAGGCAATTTTTTGATTAATTTCTAGATTAATAGTAGAATACAAATCATAATAATCTCATAAACTAACATGCAGATCTCTAACATACTAGTTAAATCAGGCAGCATTAATAACAATATAGCTAGCAAAATAGCTAAGATCATCATGATCAACACAGTAGACGAACGACAATAATAGATTGGTCACGTGGTGTGTACCTTTTGTTTGCAGAAGAAAATGGTGTTGCTGGTGAAGATGATGTAGAGGGAGACGCTGCTGCTGCTGGTACTAAGTCATCGATGAGTGGTGAAGGAAGAGCTCAGAGCAGTTGACGACAAATACGCCAGGACGTAGCGCCGCCTGACTTGGATGGAAGACCGTCGTGAAAGTCAGGAGCAGTCGCGCGACGAGCGCTTCCCAAAAACCTTATTCGTCCTCTCTCGGTGCAGGATCACAAGGACGAGGGTTCTGAAGACCTGCTCTCCCGAACGTCGGTGCACGCAGACACCAGAATGAGACTACAGCGGCAGCACAGCAACGAGAAGAGAAAAATACTAATTTATTACTTTTGAATTTTTTAAACTAGAACTCCCAATAATAATTTTTTATGTGTCTTTTTTTAGGAGAATTGATATATATATATATATATATATATATATATATATATATATATATATATTTAAGATTTATTAGAATATCTTCATATGATTTTAGTAGAACTATTCATATAAATTCTAACAGTATTATTTGGCTTTCTCACCTGAATACACACACCAGGTGATGTTTATTAAGACGCACACAGACACAGTTAGATTTGCCTCCTGGAGCAGGCCGGTTTGCTGGTTCTCGAAGACTTCGTATCAGAGTTTAGAAAAACAAAACAGGAGCAAACTAGAAATAATATAAAATATTAAAAAAGGGGCATTTCGAGATTCGAACTCGCAACCAATGCGAGAATCATACCACTAGACCAAAAGCACTGTTGTGTTGATATGTCGATTATATTTTCTAAAACATCATACTAAAGGTTTTAAATAGCGTCTCCATGTCTGAATCTTGTACGCCCACTCGTTCAGTTCTCGATCGACTGCAGGTATTGTGAGCTTTGACTGGTTAGCATGCAGCGTCTGCTCATGCAGTCATGCTCAGCAGGCTGCTGTGTGAATGCCAGACAGGCAGACAGGTAGGGTACTCTGGTAAGGTGCTGAAACCTTAATTAAGAATGTAAAGCTAGGAAGTATAGGGGCCGATAAAATATCGCCGAAACTGATTTAATCAAGAAACAGTTAGTTAACCGAAATTTCATGGTTTATTCGATGAATGTTTTGGCATTATTTATTTTGTGCATTATTTATATCTCTCTCTATTTGAACATAATTTCTTGTTGGGTGCTTTCTAATGCAAATTACTATGTTGTTCGGTGTCTAATTAGCGCCATGTTCGCTTGAACTTATCAGCGTACCGTTTTAACGAAATAACAATGTTTTTCTCTCACAACGAATCAACATCAACATCAGTGTAAGTCGTTTTTTCAGCCAGTCAAACAATTATGCCGAGATAGCTACCGTGCGCAGTAGCCAGACTACGTACGACGTTACGTCTTGAAGGGGAGGACATTGAAAAAATCGGCGGCAGGCCGGCGGCCAAGAAACGGCGGCGGTGGCGTGGCGTCCCCGGCCTGTACCTGTACGTACGCACGCAGTACTACGAGGGAAGGGACTGTGGCGACCCATATCCATCACCATCGGTTCAATAACAACACATAAAATAGAAGACCTATTTAATCTTTGGATAACGCTACTAACAATAGGTTCAATATCTATTCAACACCTTCTCCAACAAGAGGACTTAAAAGAAAATTCTTTTTATAAATAGATTTTTAGGAGAAATGATACTTATATTTGAGTTGTGTCTATCAGATAACCTAAAATAAATCTTCTAAATAGATAGTTTGTTGGAGGCTGGTTTTAAATTTCTGTTACCTATTTTAGGTTTAGATGCGCATATGCAGCGGCGGATCCAAAGGGGGGGCTGGAGGGGCTCCAGCCCCCCTAATAACTTGATTTCAAGCCTAATTACTGTAGCAAAAACTATTTTACCATTAAATCTTCGTGTAAATCAACATCTCCATTGTTTTAGCCCCCTTGTCCCGCATCGTGCATCCACCACTGCACATATGGACATGTTGTCGGAGACCGTCTCAAAAGCCCTTCACAAGTTGGTCATGGAAGAAAATACGCGTAACTTATGGAGTCGTCGATGGGGACATCCACACAGACGTACGCGGCGCGTGTATGCAGCCACTATAGCCACCTGATGACAATTTTAAAAGGCTACCTTCTAGAAGGGGTGCTACCTCGCCGGCCTCTCTTGCATTGGGTTGGGTCAGCGCTTCGCCTGTTTAGTTCCACTTTATTTTATCAAATTTTTTAAGATTCTTCGTCACATCAAATCTTTGGACACATGCATGAAGCATTAAATATAAATAAAAAATAAAATTAATTACATAGTTTAGATGAAATCCACGAGACGAAACTTTTAAGCCTAATTAGACTATGATCGGACACTAATTGTCAAATAACAACGGAAAAACGCTACAGTTGCATTTTACAAAAAATTTGGCATCTAAACTGGGCCTAGATCAAAGCTGGCGCAGACACGCACAGCTAGCTGGTCAGCTAGCAGGTCTAGCCCGGCTCTAGTGCCGCCGGTCCTTAGCTTTTCTTTTCTTCTCTGCTTTGCTTTTGACAAAATCTTTTTTTGTTGCCTTTTTGCAATCTGGTGCTTTGTGTGCCTTGCTTGCCTCTAGATCTACATGTTAATTCCAAACCCACGTAAAACAAACCAGTTTTTTAATTTCTTTCTTTCTTTCACAAGAAATTAATAAATATTAATCACACAAGAGGCAGATGATAATTAAAGAAGCCGAGACCAGTATACGTCAAGCCGTCAAGATAACTTTTTACAACGGCGCCAAACCAATTTTATGTTTGGATTGGAAATCATATCAATCAATTTTATGTTAATTTGGATTGGAGATTTGAAGTTCCATCTCAAACTCGCAAAAAACCAAGCCACCATCCGCGTATGTGCGCCGAACCAGGGCCAAATAAAGGTGCAGGTTATCTCCAAATTACCCAGCCGTACGTGCTCATGATCAAAATTTTCACCATATTATACACCCCCTTTGTTCAAGGAAAAAAAAATATGCGCACACAAGAGGCAGATGCACCCCAGCTGTCCCCTTCCATTTTAGCTCTTGCTTCGCCACTGCGCCATACCTGCTTCGCACTCCTCTATTTGAATAAATTTTGGTTAATACATATTGAACAAAAAACAATTAGGTTCACTACTTCAGCCGCCTTATTATGTTTCTACGATAAATTTGTTTCTTGTTTTGAAACATTATAAAATAGAAACAAAAATTCCTCTCTGCTTGTCTTAAATATATGGACCCTTATCAATTGATTTTTGTTGTCCTACTTCTCTTGAGGAAATAAAAATTACTACATACCTTTATCAGAAATATTTGACAAATTTGATTTTGCACGGTTGTATATCTTTGACCAATGTTTTTGAAAAAAAATAAATCCTTTGAATCTAAAGTATTTCACAAATATTTTTGTTCTTGATCACGCAAAAGGTTTGCACGTCTTTGTATTTAGGTAGAGAAAAAGTTTAATACAACACGTCTTAGCGACGCTCTAGGAGATCAGAAGAGTTACATGAACGCTCAGACCCACCATAGGGTGTCACAAATATTTTGAAGTACAAGTCTATACATATAGCTTACACATGCTTTCAAGCTAAATAATTTTAATTTTTATTGATGTCTATCTATAGTTTACAAAGTTTGACTAAACCTTGTCCTAATAAAGCGCGAGATTTTTTTAAGGAAATATGAACGGTGAGTCTTTTTTATCCATAGTTTACAAAGTTTGACTTAACCTTGTTCCTAATAAAGCGCGAGGTTTTTTTAAGGAAATATTTTTTATGTGACACGAGGGAGTAAAGCTAAAACACGTGCGCGAGCATGAATTCAGTAGAGATACAGAGCTATCACTTCCACACGATTATATTTATATATTTCTTTTTATTTTCTTTTTTGGCGCTTTGGAGTGTGGGACGATTCATGCCACTTTCTCCCAACAACAATACCGCGTGACCTTTTGCAACAAAATCGACCTATAGTAGGCTATAGTCAAACGTACTACCGCTTCTAGAACACGTAGAATAGAATCATTCTAAACATCACATCGCCTCCATGTTTCAGCGATCGTACGTCGTGGTCTGCACTCCGACCGATCATTAACTCACATGAAAATTTCGAGGTTAGGTGAGTGTTTCTTGCTGTGATAGTACGTTCTCTCTCTGAAACTTCTGCTAATTGATGCTACATACCTACTCCAGCTGTACAGGTGTTTATTCAATTATTTGGCGTATTACTCTAGGCAAATGTCGTGTTCGTTTGGGCTTGTTTGACTGATAAGCTATGGCTGAAAGTACTATTGGCTGATTTGGTATGAGAGAAAAATAATGTTCGTTGTCTGAAAAAAATACGGCTTATAAGCCAAACAAGCCCAAACAAATATGGCGAAAGTGAGCAGTTGAATACTGGCAATGCAATTATCCTTTTTTTCTAACACACAGTAGTACAGACGCGTTATATCCCTCTAAACGCACACGAACACAACCTATTTCTGTAAAATCGAAATTATGAGTTCACCACGATTCACTTGTGTTTCGTTGCCAAAAAAAAAAAATGTTTCATACCACCGACTGATCGAATAGCGTCTTCTGCTTCTTGGAATATAACTTTTAAATAATTGCAAGCACACGTGGCGAATCTATCTTGATGGGCACGCAAGTTGTACCCATAAGAAACCTAACCAATTGCTCATAACTAATTTAAATTGTGAGTAAGTGAGTAAACAGTTGTGTTATTACAGCTAATACCTATCACTCTTGCCGTTTAATAATTTATGAGAAGTTCAATTAGATATAAATTCATATGGAACCTGGTAGATCATAATATACTATATATATGCACACGTGTATTGCGTCTAGTATGATTTTTTAACTGAACCTCATTGGATGAGAATACGGATGTGGACACATGGGCTTTTGAGACTTCGTATCAGAGACACGGACATATGAATTCAGTCTTTGTATCGGTATCGGAACTCGGTAGGACGTGGACATGTGAACTCTGAGTGGAGGATGATTCATATGGTTACGGAAGCGTGAGCAGATATCAAGACTGATATCACTGTATATATGATGATGTTAGAGTCTTTTTACGTGTGGACGGAGAAGATAAGAGGAGATCTGAGCGCTTCGATAAAGCTCATAGTTATACGTATCTGCGGCAGTAGGATTTTGTAGTCGTTCTTTTTTCCCATTCCAAAATAAATAAATAAAAAGGATTTTGCAGTCGTCGTCCGCTTGGCGAATTCGGCGCGTGGTCAGCTATAAATACTGGCGGTGTCTGTCCATGTCGCTCTCGCCACGGCCACCGCTCCGCAGTCCGCGTGCGCGCCCCGCGCCCGTCCCACGCCATGGCTTCCGCCGTGCACCCGCCGCCGCCGCCGTTGGCGCTGCTCCCGAGGCCCCGTGTCGACGACATTGAGGACAGCGACAGCGAGAGCGTCGCGGAGTCGTGCCCGCACCCGCGCCCGCACGGCGCGGGCGCGGCGTCGACCGACTCCTGCTCCTCTTCCTTCTCCTCTTGCGGCAGCAGCGCGTGCTGCCACGAAGACGACGAGGCGGAGATGGACGACGACGGGTGCAGCAGCTGCGTGGAGGGAGACGAGTACAGCAGCTACCAAGAACAAGAGGAAGCTGCCTGCGACGAGGAGGGGGAGGGGAGAAACAAGGCGGGGAGGGGGAGCGGCGCCTGGTGGGAGCAGATGGCGGGCGGCGGCGCGATCACGGCGCTTCCTCTCCCACGGGCGCCGGAGGCCGCCGAGGACCCGAAGCGCGCGGCGGAGCGGCAGGAGGAGGACCGCAAGTTCTGGGAGGACTGCCTCGCCTCCGGGTACCCATGAACCCACCCACCCCCTTGACATGCATCCGAGTTCATCGCAATCCCATGCTCACAACACAAGATACACGACGACGGCAAAGGCCAAAATCGCTGTGCCGACACACACGGATGTAGTATGTTTTTTTTTACCCTCTTGGTCTTCTTTGTACAGCGAATATTTTAGAAATTCTTGGGCTCCTGTAACGTTGACCGGCAGCATACATGATGATGATATGAATTCTGAAGAAACTGATGGTTTAGTTGGTGAGGTAGGATGCTTACTTTGTTCTTAATTCAACCTTCAACCTAAACCATGATAATTGCGACATTCATTCATTATTCCAGAATCTAGAACGTGATCATGCTCGATCTTAGTGAATGAGTGAACGGATAGAAGAAGAAAAAGGTAACTTTTTCCGAGAAAAGCAGTGGATGCCAACATCAACTGCCTCTAGAGAGAGAGAGTGGTGGCAGACAAGAGGAACTCGCTTTCCTCCTCGTCCAACTCCAAATTCAGTGGTGGTGTTGCCACCGAATTTTATTTGGCACCGAGGAGGAATACAGACAGGGCCTGCAAGAGCAAATAAGCGGTGCCTTCCAAGATGATCTTCGTTTTCAGTTACTTGATGAATGCAGCCAGTTACTGCTGTCAGAGACTCCAAGGTCGGTGCTGTCAGTGTCAAATGACTCTGTCTGCTCCAAAAAAAAACAGTAGTACAAAAAAAAAAAAGATAGAGGTGGAAATTGTAACCACTGATTAAGTGATTATATTACACAATGGGTTTGGTGTTGTAAAGCGACGTCGTTAAAGGAGGCAAAGCACACGACAGGTGTGGTTTATTATAAACTTTTTTTTAATTTTTGCAGTTGCATCTGTGCCGTTTCAGCGAGGTAATCAGCTGCCCAGGCCCTTTCGGAGCTTTTCAGGGCAGCATACACATGTGCTGCATTGTACTTGTACCACCACGAGACTTCATGGAGTACAGATTAGTACTGATTGCGAATGGCAAGTCCATTTTGCCCCTTCAATTCCCATTCAACTTCAAATATCTCTGCTTTAGACTTGTGGCCGAAAGAAAAATAAAGACTTTAGACTTCATTACCGTCGCCAAAAGAAAAAAGAAAAAGATCTTTTAGACTTCTTACCGGAGAGAAAAAAATTCTTTAGACTCTAGATTCTAGAAGAAGATTGACCTGTGACTGTGAGCCAGGGAAGCTGGCAAAGTCCATTTGTTCAGTTGCTTACCCTTTTCAATGCTATTAGTACGAAGGGGCATGCTAATTGCAGAAGCAAGAAAGAGTGCTCAAGCTGTCCTTTCAGATGACAGTGCCCAACCAGTTGGAAATCAAGGAAGAAACCTTCACACCCACAGGACCACAGCATCAATTAAAGGGGTTGCTGCTAATAATGTGTTTATTTGAATTGGAATTTGGTGTAACCAACACTTTGGGCCATCACGTCAATAGCAAGGAAAACCTAATGTTCTTGTCAATTGGCATTTGGCATAAATAAACAAGCTCCAAAAGTAGAGGCTCTCAGGGAAAGCAGCTGGAGGAGAACCATCCATAACCATGACCTTTTCTTTTGCTTAGTAGCACCAAAATAAATGGAACTGTCCCCACTACGAGTTCTAGTGTAACACAAATCTGGAACAGAATCTATTCCCAAAGACAGATAAAATTAAACAACTAAAAGAACTAGTAGCATTTATTCACATGCGACACGCACCACAGACACCGATTTTGGTTGATTAGGACAACACAAACTGCACAAGATGCCATTACAATGACTTGCTGAAGCAGAAATACGCCAACAAGAAATAACTGGGTCGTCAAAGAACATTTACGAATGAAAACCAAAATTGGATGAATTATTTCACTTGCTGACTTGATAGATGATACTTCTTATTTCCGAGTTGGAAGAACTTCACAGGGGTAAAGAATTTTCTACCAGAAACAGTCACCCGAATCGACATGGTAATGCAATCTGTCGACTTATTCTATGTACTTCTAGTCGTGGTCGCTTTCAGCTGTTCTTGCAATCCTTTCCTAAGCTTTGCCATTCAACTGCACCTTAGATAGCTTCTCTCTGCTTTCGTCGGCACCTTCCACCTTCTTTCCAGGGAAGGACCTCCCGCTACTTGTGACAAGGTCCTTGATGGTCTGCTTGGATGTCCTTGTCATCCAACAGAGATTCCAACGTCACATGGACACCTGAAAATGTTGGGAGAGAAGTTAGATCCAAGGAAAAGAATTGCCTTCTACGAGATTAATTCACAACAGGAGTGCAAATCACGCATGTGGAGCTTGAGAGATACCACTTTAGCATAGAAAGCTATGCTCAATGGCCCATATGAAAATGAATGGTATCCTAAAAGCTTGGTATTGTTATTCAATCATTCAAATTTGATAGGCAGGCTATATGCATCATGCTCCAAATATTAAATTCAGCTACTGTTGCCACCTCTCTGATGAGCCTAGATCAAATGGTTAGTAGATAGTAGCAAACACATATGCTGAACTGTTTAAGTTTCAGGCAGCGGCTACATCATGCAATCATCTATCATCATGACTACCACAGACCATACAACAATTAAAATATGCGCTATCGTCTCATGTCAATAAATTGAATGGGAGGCTTTTCCATAAAGAAGGCAACATTTCAAGAGTAACTTAAAATAATTTTCTTATTCAAATGCCTTATTTTCATAAAGAGGCTGGGGAATGATGAATTGACTTACGGAATCTCAATAGTGCTTTGGGTTAGTGGGGTCATTGATTGTTTCTCACTGGTGCTGGTCTTGTGGTGTACTTGTCTTTCAAGTGCAAGAAGGTCCTGATAAATGCCAAATCCGAAGTAGACTCATCAGCTTATTTTAGACACAGAGATCCTTGAATCTACTGATGTAAGTTCAAGTTATCACACCTGCAAGTGGAAGATTGCCCCACATTGATGAGCGTCAAAATGCTGCTGAACAATGAAGTGCACTACTTCCGGGGTGCAAACAACGGGACGGGGCTCTTCATCACTGCCAACTACCGTCTTGTAGAAACGACTTCTTCTTCCTTCACTCTTCTTCCCCACCTAGCGCGTACAATGTAAGCAATCATGACATGAGGGAGCACAAACCTGAAAACATCAAAAATTGATCATCATAAATCAACATAGCCTCTCTGAATCTCCATAGCCATTTTCAATCAGAACACTCTTTTCGTATATTTCCAATTTATCTGAGTGTAATACTGTAATAATGGATGGGAACACACCGTCATATAGCTATACTGAGAAGGAATACCAAATTCCAAGTTTGGTTCACTAGGCATTCTTTGGATACGCAGTCCAATCAACCCCAGTTCTTGCATAACCTGTATAGAAGTTTTCATTATTATTATTAACGTCAAGTAAAAACCAGTGGCTTAACAACTTTGCAGTTCTAGAGAAGGGGTCATACAGGGTGAACACAAGCAGGGATAAGGCCAAGGTCCTCTCCACATGCCAACATATCTGACGAGTTCAACAGGACAGGCAAAGTCTTCAGGGCATTTTGACGCCAGAGATTTTCTTGGCGAGCAAAATAATAGTCATAGTACAATCTTCTGAGGACATTTTTGCTGTAAAATGATGTCCGATGAGAGGATGAAATTTCATGAACTTAGATTCATTAGAAACGCATTGCAAAGCCTAAAATGGGTGTACCCTAATTTTGTTTTCTTGAGAACAAGCTGTCTACTGCAAAATACCAATACACTAATTTCATTTCTGGGTAGAAGGGTACCCAAAGAGTGTAGACAACAAAGTAAGATAGGCAAATGCCCTTACACTGTTACATTATGTCATTAACATTTAGTAACTGAACCCAAATTTAATCACAAGTGGGAAGATCAAATCCCCCTCAAATTTGAAATGGAGAATAGAGAAACTATAGTTTAGAACCATTAACATCACCTGTGTTCATCTAGGTCCCTAAACTTGATGCATCTTCCAGGTTGAAACGGGGATAAAATTTTGTGGAGTCCCTCTGGATCTCTGATAAGGACAATATTCTGCAGAACAACATGTACTTAAACCAAGTCAGAAAGGAGCTGGATATCTTAGGAGAAGTCATAACACGGAGAATAAAGTGTTGTCAGCAAACAATGAAATTAAATCACAACGGAAAGAACCCAAATTACCTGTAGTAAATCGAAAAGGCCACGGCGGATACTGTCTTCTTTCTCTAGCCACAGTGACTTTTTCAGCACTTGTTTGAATCTTTGCAATAATCTTTTTCTCTGTGTTGCAATCGTCCTTTAAACTATATAAGTGGAAGCAAAGAAGAAAAAACAACGTGAGATCAAAGTAACTAGTAATATTTTAGAAAAGATATTGCATTAAAAGTACACACAACTGACAATACAAAATAGAGACACTTTATACTGTGATTTGCAATTTACTCTTGGGTAACTGATATGTTATCTATAAAGAATATGACTCATTGCATTACCTCATAACACTGGCTTCTGATACTCATTTAGAAAATTGGCCTGCAATGACTGTCCAAAAAGGATCCAAACTTCTCCTGAGAAAAAAAGAATTTTCACGATTGTGGCCTAAAATTTCACTGAAAAAAAATCTGAAACATGAACATCATTATGAACACAGCAACCTCTAGAATTTCCTGACGAATGTATGGTTGGCTCTATTCGATTTAAAATCCCATAGACCTTCACTTAAAAGCTTCCTCCTGGAAGTCAAGAACAAGTTAATAAACTACTCCGAAAGATTTCTTTCTGGCCCATTTTAGTTTGCCCAACAGATACAGAAACTAACCTGACTAAGAGGAATGGAAGGTCTAAATTCCCAACTAAACCTGTGCAGCATGATCTGGAAGCTCCCATATCCTAAAGAAACCCAAGATGTGGTCTATCCTGTATGCTGTGAAGTACTTTGCCATCTGCAACATGCTAGTAGGATATGAATAATAAAAGGAAAAGGTGACCAATCAGACATACAACGATTGTTATTCTAAATAACCTGTGTCAGACGACCTCGCCCACCACCCATAATTATCCTTTGACATCTCCCTCCCAGTTATATGTAGGAAAAACCCCAATTTTGTCCATTCTTGTCAAAATAATCAGGGGGTGCTCCAGTAGCGGTATTCATGCGAAACAGGTCGGGTATACCCAAGTATCAACACTATTCCTATCAACACCAATAGGTAAATCACCTTTCAGGATAACCTTTTTCTTTCTTGCATATGTTGCTGCCTCTGACAACTAAAAAAGCGAATAAAAATAATGTCAAAAAAATATATACACGAGAGTAATACTATGAGCAATTCAGAATGACAACACTTACTTGTATATATAGATGGTACTGAACATAGTAATGAAAACGTATAACGTCATGGTGTAAAGTACCTTCAGAAATAAGTTTGTCAAGCTGAAACACATTACAGAAGGAAACCATCTTAGTGCTCATAGTACACATGTGCTCTCATAAAAAATTAGAACAACATATGTTCTTAGCAAGCTATAGCGACTGAAAAGATTCAAGTACCAAATGCAGAATAATATTTTCAATACCTTCTCCTTGGAAAACTGAGAAAACCGACCCCATTGACTTGTGGTCAGATGTCTCGAAAAAGTCCCGCAAAAAGCAAAATGCCGCATATGGTTTCAACCATTCCTATTAGAATTCAGTGTGAAAGCTTATCACATACAGTTTGGAATAGGAAATCAAGTACCATGATTACACATGATAAATGAAATGGCAGTGAATGTACCTCGTTTTCAGATAAGAACTGCTTGAAAGAACTGGAGTTTAGCACTTTGTCCTTTTCTAAATTGAATATTTTTTCTAGCAATCGACAATTTTGTGGACAATGCTGCCTCATAGTCGACGTCCTAATTTACAGATCATTTTCAAGTTAGGAAAGTAACCTAAATATTAGAGATTTAGTCAAATAGATGCAAGAATCAGCAACAATATGCAAATTGCAATAACCTTTTTATCCAATTGCTTCTTCGCCTGCCTGAATTTTCTTCCTGTAATAAATTTTAAATTGAGTACCAAATGAGGTGAGGAAGGAACAACTCATTCAAACATTTAGTGAAATAAAATAACACAGCCAAGACATACAATGAATGAATATGAAAGCATAACAAAGGTTATACCTTAACATCCGCAGGAATTGCATCTGAAAGTGCTTGTACTCTCAGGTACAAGGGGTTGCAATGCAAAGACAGAGAGGGAGCTACACATGAGGGGCATTGCTACTGTTTAGATAATGTCCTTACTGATTTCAAGAAAAGACCACCATTATAAGCAGGAAACCTTTGGTATTGAATATTAGTCGTACCTGTATGGATAAGAATCCCACCACATCCCATGAACTGAAGTATCGTTGATTGGAAGGAGCTGAACAAGATGGAAGCCCGAATTGACTGCCCAGTCAACAAGAAGTTTAAGATCTAGGAATTCTCCAACGCCAAGGTCCTCGTCTTGATCTGATTGAAAATATGGGTACAGCAACACCCTGCACCCCTCCATGGTGCATCCTGGTAAATGCAGATGAAGTATTAGTACACAATGTTGGCTGTGTATGATGCATACTGATTCTCTGATTTGTTAGCCAAGTATGAAGTTCCATGGTTCTGTTATGTCAAGCACATGCTCATGTATACTGAATACTATTAATTGCTTTATAATGCATCATCAGCATGGTCAATGGTTCTAGTTAATATGGTCAAGCAGTTCCTAGAAAGTTCTCTTGCAATGAACCCATGCATCTTTGCAGATAACACTATGGATACATTACCTGAGAGCACCATCAGATAACACAATATATCTGGATTGCTTGGGTGACGATAAATCAACATTAACCTCCCTGTTGGACCAAGCTCAATGAAGAGTTCCTGCTTGACTGATTTGACAGTATTTGTATGTGGAAAAGATGTAAGGACAATCATCTCAGAGAAAAATCTAAGGACGTGATATTAGCCAACAGCTAAAAAGGATGGTGCATTGAGGAATACTGGCAAAACAATATTCATCAATATGGTACATCCAATAAAAGATTAAGGGAACAATCATTTGCAAAAGGATATTTTTACAGGGAACTCAGACTTCCGTAACGCACAGCTTGCTTCCACAAGGAATCCCAACATAGCTCAGCTTGAGACCATCTTGAGTTTGCCATCTTCCTAATTGAGGGTTACTTCCAGTGACGACGACCTAAAGTTCGTTTATCAGTGGACGTGAGGGACATCAGCAAGAGGTATGAATTAATTAAATAAGTTACTGATTAAAACAATTAAGGATAGTTTATAAAAGATAAAGACATCTTTAAAGTGTACTTACAGTAGAGCCAGATACGAGCCGAGGACAGCTAATTACAAACTGGACAACGATATCTGCTCAGGGAAAGTATTATATAAGACAAAAAAAACTGATAACTTGATGTGGTGCTCCAAAAATAGAAATTCATTCTTTTTTTCTTATTTCCCTTTTACATTTTATTATAATACATGTAACCTGCATGTTTTCAAAAGAAAGAAAAAATCAGAAGCCCCAACCCCCAAGGATAATCTTATCTGGGAACTTGCCTTATAACAATACATAAGAGCACACCAAAAATAAATCATCTGAGAGAGACAAGAGAACTCTAGACATCTAGAGTAGGAAGAACTTCATTTGATATATTTAACATGTGAAGACATGATGCTATATCAATTCTTTTTCAGCAATACATTCATCACGAAATCTCAGATATTTGTAGATTTAACACTCTGATCCTGCTCACTCAATTGGTTTTTTCATATAAATGATACCTTCAGGATCCAAACTTTTGTTGAGGGACACCGAACTGCGATTCTTTAACACCTTCAGTAGCATTGAAAATGACATTCTTGAATGCGCTTCTAAAGAATAAAGCTTCAGAAGCATCCTGAATGCAAACAAGACCATTAGTAAACATTATACAGAGCAAAGAAACTTCTTTGTTGTGAACCTGACAAACAGCAATGCCCCATAACCAGCCTTCTAATATAGCAAGGGAACCAACAATGGATACAACAATCCACATCTTATCCAGAAGAAAACGATCAGATGCAGCCCCATTCAGCTAAAAATGTAAGATCATATATTGCTGCTACTTCACTGCTTACTGTAGAGAACATAAATATACAGACGCTACTGATAAAAATGATTAGTACCTGCCACCAGTCGCGGATTTCAATTACATCTCCTTCCTTAACGCCCTCCGGCAGGACTAGTTTCCTTTTCTCCCCAGCCTCCCATCTCAAAACATTCTTGCTATCATCCACCACATAGTATTTTGTACTCACAGGTAAAGCCAGCAACAACAGACACGCTCCCACACCAGATTAGCTCACTGTCCTGATGGACAGGACTCAGAGACACTCCTTGCTTGACATTCCACGACCCGAGTGCTGGTTCCGACCCAGCAATCAGAAGAGACTGCCCCCCATTGTGTGTAATACGGCAATTTGAACAGCAAAGTCACCGAATTCAGAGATTTCTTTCCCGACGTTGGCCCCGAGTTCGCCATGTCCTTCAAGCAGGGAAGAAGAGAGAAATCAGGAAGCTGAATGTGTAGTGTACGCGTGCGAAAGATTCAAAGATGTAAGATTGGCACGACTGAAGAATGAATCCCATAATTTCTCGCCCCCCAAAATGATCAATCAAGATTCCATGAAACGAATGGTTATACAAGATCCCGTACATATATACCTTCTTCTATTCTACCCCTTTCATTTTATTTCATTTTTCTTCCATTTCTTCAGAATATTTAACTTTTTACCATTATTATTAATAACAACTTCTAAAATAGTATTTTTAGGTTTGGCGCTATGTTTTTAACATCAAAACACATTGCCACTTTGTTCGCGTGGCATGTCAGGTCTGCTTTTCCAGCTCGCATACTTGTCCGCAGGCCGATTGTAAAATACTAGTAACCGCCCTGCCCCTGCGATCCGCGTACGCACCGTGTCGTCTCCGCGGACGCCGTCTTCCTCCTCGAGCACGTGAAACAGGGCTGCCGAAGATATTTCCCGCCAACCGCCTCTGTCCGTCGTCGTCTCCCGCGGTCGATCTCATCCGCTCCGAGATTTCCGTCGACAGCTCAACCATGGCTGCCGGCAACGCTCCCTTGGCCGCCAAGATATTTCCCCGCCGAACCGACCTACTCCGGCTATAAATAGGCCGGCCATGGTCGCTGTCGAGGATCATCGGAGGGAAGGAAAAAGAAGAAGGTCGGAGGTTCGAGCTCAAGCCGGCGCCCCGACGTGGCCGGAGCCGCTCCCGAGCTCTCCGCACCAAGGTCGCCGCGCAGGAGCCCCGCTACCCAGCCAGCTCCGCCCGAGGCCGAGCACCGCCGCGCTCGCGCTTGCTGCCGACGCCGCTTGGCTGCTGCCGTCGCAGTACCGAGCCGCCGGACGCCGTCGCGCTGCCTGCTCCCTCCTCCCCATCCTCTGCTCCGCGCTCCCTCTCTCTCTCTCCTCCTCCATCCCTCCTCTTCCTTCTTCTCTCTGCTCTGATCCTGCCGACCTCTCCAGTAATTTAAACAAGGCATGCAAGATTCAGGAATCGGATTCCTTCGAAAAAAAAAGTTGGCCCAGATTCGTGGAACCAAGAGTTTGCCCACATTCCTATGCCACTACGCCTTCCCGTGCTAGTATTGACCTGGCCAAGAAGACCCACGCATCCAGAACGAGTAACCAGCAGCAGCTCAGTGGAGCCCGTGGGAACAGATCAAGCACAGCGAGAAGAAGAAGAAACCAATCAGGCCAGTTAACAGAGAAGGGCGCATAGGGTACGTACCTTGACCGGCACGACCGGCGGCAATGGCGACAAACGGGCAGGGAATCAGCGAGGGCGGAGACAAAGAAAACAGAGCGAGTGAGAGAGCGGCAAAGGCTCTACGGCTCTCCCTCGAAGATAGAAGGCGACGCGAGGAGAGCGGATGGGTGTGCGTGTGGAGGGCGAAGGCGACGTCTACGACGGTGGGAGAGCCTGGGAAAGCGTCACCTGCATCCGCAGTGGCAGCATAAAAAAGGAGCCTTTTTCTCCCCCTCCTTCCCTCTCCTCCCTTCGTGGATCCGACTCCTAATTTTGAGACGACGAAGAATAGCAAAGCAATCTGCTCGGGTCGTCCGTTTGTGTGGCTGGGAGCGGTGGTGGCGGTGACACCGCTACACGTGAGGTGAGGAGTGAGGACGACGCGCGCGCGTCGGTTCCGCCACTGCCCGTCCGTCAGCGGTCAGCCTCTCCCGAACTCTACCGCGCCATGCTGCCTCCTGACGTGGAGTAGTCTAGATAGATGCGGCACGAACGCTCTCTGGCTCTCTGCTGCTGCAACTTGCAGATCTCGCCATGAAAGGAGAGTTTTGTTTTTTCTCCCTTCCCCCTTGGGGGCTGGGGCTGGGGGTGTCCCCTCTCGCTGAATATCTCTGGATCTGTTCAGTTTTGTCGCGTTGAGAAGCTTGGTTATTCAGGGAAAGTGACAACGAAGGATGGCGTCCGGAAGATCTGGTGAAGCGATCTGTCACTCGCTCATCACTGGCTGAGCTGAAGGCCTGACTGAAGCTCGTGTTGCACCTGCACTGCTAGTGTACTGTATTAATTAAAGTGCGAGCAGAGGAGGAATCCTGTCTGTGTTTGCAGCAGGGTGAGATTTGCAGATCAGATTAGTGTGTAAGTTTTGCCATAAACGGCAAAAGATGAGAGATAGAGCATTGCAGATCCGGGAAGGAGGATTAGTGCTCTGTTCGCTTGGCTGATAAGCCATGACTGAAAGTACTGCTGGCTGATTTATTGTGAGAGAAAAATATTGTTCGTTGGCTGAAAAAGTACGGTTTATAAGCCAAACGATCATAGCGTAGCTAGTTAATTAGTGCTATTGAAGAATGCTGTCAGAGGTGTACGTCGACAATTCCTGCAGCAGCACACTGACAAGTGCGTTCACGTCCATCTCTTTATAAAAGGTCCCCGAGATCTCAGAGCGTGCAGTGACAGCAGCAGGGGCGGATTTAGGCCTAGGGCAACTAGTGCCACGGCCCTAGGCGTGGCCTAAAAAGTCTCTTATAGCATATGTAGTTATCCAGCCTGGTTCCAGATATTGGGCCAATTGTGCACACCCCAAACGGCCCAGAAGTCCAGCACAGAGAGAAGAGAGGCAGAGCGCACAGATGGGAAATCGTGGGCGCGGGCGCGGCGCCCGTCTCCGTTCGGCCGTTCCTTTTCCTCGCTTCCTCTCCCACTCCGCATTCTAAGTTGCTGCTAACCCTAGCGTCGGCGGCCGTCCTCCACCGAGAGCCAAGCGTCGGTCCAACCTCGGCCCTCGCTCATTGTCTGCCGTCCTCCCGTGGTCCCATCAGACGCTGGTTCTCCACGCACCAGTTCTTCTGGCCCCGGCGCCACTGCTCTGCAACCAGCACGGCGGCGGCCACCTGGACCTGGCCACAGGCCGCACTAGATGGCGTCCCGCGCCCGGCAGACCAGCATTTTGGCGCAAGCAAGTGGCAACAACGCAAGCGCAGGCCACAGGCGCCTCTATCTCTATGGTGTGCTGGAGTACATAGTACTGGTCTGTGCCTTTGTGCTCTGTTAGACTATTATTACTCGCCGATTGCAAGAGGGTTAACTGACTAAGCCTTGGTAATTCTTCCCCATTCTCAAATCTGAGTTTTGTTTTAAAGTTTAACTCTCCCCGATCTAGATATTCCTAAATGATTAATTGATTATTATGTTGATATTTGTCAAGTCTGAGTCGAGGAATAAGATTGTCGGAGGGGGTAATTGGTTGAATTATAGGACGATTTGTTATGTTAAACTAGATATCTTTGCAAGCATCAAAGATGAAAATAATTCGTATCAATTATGTTGTGTATTGCAGCATGGAATTGAGATATCATCTAAATTTATACATTTATAGGCTAGTTTATTATCTATCATTATTATTAGGTCCGGTGTGGTTAGTATTTTAATTCGGTGCAGAACATTTATGCGCTTTGACAGTGGCCCTAGGCGCCAAAATCGACGAGCTCCGCCACTGGACAGCAGCACCGCTGAGCCTCCCTGTCGAGCGTTGTTGCTTCGCTCCTCATCGGGTCATCACCCAGTGACTTCTCTGTACTAGCACATGAAGGCTCCGATTGATTTGAAAGGAATTTTAAGAATTTGGATAAAAAAAACTAATGTGTTTTATTGAATTCTGTATTCATATGTTAAAATCTCTTAGAATCTAGTTTGTTTGGATGAGATTTTACGATTCTAAGATTTTCTATCCAGATTCTTAAAATCCCTAGATCCAAATGGGACCGAAATGATTGGTTTGCTTATCGGTCCGGTTTGACTTACGTTGAGGAGCTATCCCCTTGGCTGAGTGCATGCAACACCATCATGTTTGGTTGCTTACATCTAGCTAGCTTAGTCGAGTTAAGATGATGTTTTCATGAGAATATATTGCATAAGATAAATTATTATTGCTTGAGGTCAATAACATAATCATGATATTTATTATATGATTCCTTGATATTATCTAAAATATATTAATATCAATTAATATACACTAATTATGCACAAACAATATTATTATGAGTGAGAAACATTCAAAATGCGCAAATTTCGGGAGCCAGGCTGAAGTGTTTTTTTCTTCTTTTTTTGCATGAGCAAAGTCAGGCCAGAGTATCGTACAAACAAACATGCATCTCATAGGCCTGGCTAGAGCGTACACGGCCAATCAATCACGCCTGTATGGCACTACTAGCTCTCATGGCAGGGATCTTCTCTAGACTCGTGCAGCGATATGCATGCAAATGCTGGTAGGAATCTTGGAGCGGTGCGTGATGGGCAGTAGCAACTCTGGATTCAGACATCGCCCCCATACATACCTTGGAACAGCAGTCTCGGAGAACGGGAGAAGATACCCGTGAGTCAGTCTTCCCTATCTGCTATCCTTTTGGCTGCCTACGTGGCATCTTGCCGTACGTGTAGCGTCCCTTCCCTTGCCGACGTATGGACACGGCTGCACCGCACGTCGGCCGGCCATCAGGCATCATATCAGGCCAAGCACGCCGCCGCAACTACCCGTGCGCCCGCGGTCCCGCGCCGTCACCTGCCCCTTTGCGTTACGTTTCTCGCGGCGGCCAGGGACTATTTGATTGATTCAAGCATAGTATTTTTTTATGCCAACTAGGGACTATTTTTTGGTTCACTATCAAAAAATTATGTCACGTCAAACTTTTGAGTATCATGTCCCACACGTATCGTATACTTATTCTCTTTTGCTAAACTTGATACGAGCGTGCGTTTAAAGTTATTACTCAATCTGTTCTAAATTATAAGATATTTTGATTTTTCTAAATACGTAGCTTTTGATATACACATAAATATACAAAAGTGCTAATAGTTGTTAGTTCTAACCGAACCTTGCCCTCTTCTAAGTCTGGAAATGATAGTAGACCATGCCGTTGTGATATTCAAATTCTAACCAAATTGTTTATACACTAACTACATGTTCTCGTACCGTTGGTTGCCTCTAAGTGAGTACTTGAGCATGGCTTAGGTGGTAGTGGTGTTGGGTGTCACGATACCTTCGCAAAAAAATTGCCCGAACCTCATTAAAACGTGTCAAAGTCATGTCGTTGGCGCTCTGTTCGTGAACTGATGTTAGAGTGATGAGCTCACATTGGCATCTATCTACCTCCTTCCCTGGTGGTCCTCTGGTCATGGCGATGGCATTGCTAGGTCATTAGCAATATAGACTTTACGATAGGGGAGTTAGTTGAACCTCAACTATGATCGTTAGTGACTTTTGCTACGCTTTGAAATGTGTGCACGTCACCTTGGGCAGCCGTTCGGACTGGGATTGCGGTCACCACGGGCACAACGTGGTGGCGTCGGGGTCACATTGCGACCAAGCCACGGTCGCTGGCCCACGCGTGGGCCAGGCCTGTGCCGCACTGCGCCTAGGTCATGCATGGCCCAACCCAGCTAGCAGTGGTCTGGTCACCCGGCCACGGTCTGCGCACGTCAACGCCAGCCACCGAGTCGTGTGCAGGGTCATAGCGGAGCTATGGCTGTCACCGCCTTGCTGTCATGGCGCTCGCCCCACATTTCATCCTACCTACCACATCGAGTCTCTGGACGTGTGCCGCTACCGCCGCACCTGGGTCGACGACCCGGTCACTGTGGTGATGAGATGTTTCCCTACCTCGCTCGCTAGCCGACGCCGATGAGCCCCCGCTCGGGTCTTGCCACTCCATTCAAATAAACTGTCACCTGTGCGCATGTGTTCGAGCTACCGCCATCAAATGGAGCCGCCCCGTATTAATCCGCTCACCCACGCTTGGGTGCACTCTCCACGACATGACCATGGCTAGAGCTCCTCCTTTCCGCCCTCCAATTCACCTAGCTTAGGGCTTCATAGTTTGATTCCTCGTACCGGTAGGTGGCATAAGGAGGCCACTAGGCGTCCCATCTTCCCCATGCCCGGTCGAGCGCTATCGATCGCCAATTTAGCATTTTGCTCACCGCCGGCCATGGGCATCGCCGCAGCTAGTGGATCATGGGTAAGTCCCAATCCGTGGGGAAAGAACCCAATTGGTGGTGTTTCTAGACTCATGTTGATCCACTCTAGCTGGTGCTCGTGATAGGTTGGCTTGATTTCTCATCGTGGGTGTGATGACGCGACAGTGCCACGCTTGGAGAGCCATCGCTCGCCTGGTCGCACGTGGCCAGACCACCCTAGCTACCGATGTTTCGAGTTACCACCGGCTAGTAAATTTGTATATTGCGTGTCTGACCTAGATGGTGTGCTAAGAGGACACGAGGATTATACTGGCTCAGGCCGAATGTCCCTACATCTAGTTTTGGGATGCTCGTGTAACCAACACTAAGTTTGTAGTAGGGGGTTACAAACTAGCGAGAGAGGGAGGAGCTCCTAAGTCTCTGTGGTTCGATTGCTTGATGTTTCTATTGCTCGATCTATCAGTCGATCGATCTCCCTCTCTGAACAGTGCCCTGCCTTCCCTTTTATAGTCCAAGGGAAGAGAACAGGATACCAGAGATCGAGAGAAGGGAAGAGGGAAAAAAGAAAGAGAAATAAGGCTCCCGGGGTGTGCCATCCTCCTCTTCGCGTAGGTCTCGTTGACCCTGTAGATCGTGGTGGCAGCGTCGTCGCACCGGGGCCCTGTTGGTCGCTGCAGCATACGTGTGGGCATCATGCGCCATTGTTGTCTTCCGTCCCATCTGAGCAGACGGAATGGTCAAAGGGTCCCCTAACAGAGGCCATACGGGGGGCTAGCGGTACAGTGCTAGTCAACTAACACCAGTCGACTGATGTTGGACGATGGTCAGGCAGGGAGTTGGCAGCACAGTGCTGGCCTATTGACGCGGTGGGCAATATGAGTCTCCTAGCATAGGCTGTTGCGACCGCCAGTCGCATCTCGACGCGCCCTAGACGTGCTCCCGGGCATGCGCCTCCACGCCATAGTGGTTGAAGCAGTTTAGGTCCCATCCTAGGGCCTTTGTTTTTGTCCGGTAGCAAATCTGACCCCCCCAGGGAACGGGCGAGGCAGAAATCTCACCCTGGGGGCAAGGCAAGATGGAATCCGACCCTTAGGGGTCAGATGAGGCGGAGCCCTCCCTATGGGACTAGACGAGTTAGAGCCTGCGCCCTAGGGTCGGAGGAGTCAGAGCCCATGCCTTAGGGTCGGACGAGGCAGAAACCTTGTCCTCAGAGTCAGAGCCCATGCCTTAGGGTCGGACGAAGAGAAAACCTTGTCCTCTAAGTCAGACGAGGCATGGCCTAGCCCCTGGGGGTAAGACGAGGATGTAGTTGTGCCCTTAACCATCGAATGAGGTGACATGACGCTCATTAATCTGTTGGCTTAGATACCCGAGTATAGGTATCTAACAGTAGCCCCTGAGCCTTTGGAGGAGTGAGACACTCCTACAAAGGTTTTTTGCAATCCAGTGCTTGAGGGCACATGGGAGTACTATTCGTCACTCCGTCCATGGTTTCCGCAACCGGAGGTGAGTCATTGTTTGTCTACGACCACGTGTTCGGTCTCTTTGCGATGCCGAGCCCCCGCGCGTAGTAGGGGTCTAGTCGGGGGGTCGGTTTGTCTTGTGATCGTCATCCCTCATGCATCCATTTGCTAGAATAGAGGGGCTAAGTCGTGCCATGCTTTCCTCGCTAGACGGAGCACGGTGCTCGATGAGTTGTTAACAGGCTTATTCGAGTGGAGCCCTGGCATCCCGTTTGTGGGGGCCTAGTTCAAGATCAGCTAGTGACTGACTTCAGATTTCTGGTGGCCGGTCCATATAGTTCTCGAATCTGTTCGACCGGTCTGAGGGCTCGATGCCTTTCTTCAGGGAAAAACCATGGACCTTGCATCATCCAAGACTCAAAACGAGGGTCGAGACACCTGTGGTGCTTCATGCGCCTCGAGTATTGGCCACTAGCGGGCCTGTCCTTAACCTCTCCTCACTCTAGTGTGCCCTAGAGCGGCTGTGAACCCACTGGTGGGCCAGCCTTCGAACTCCTAGGCATTAATGGGCCATGGGAGCATTTTCAGCTCCATATCCCACTTATCTGCGGTGGCCCGTAGCCTTTAAAGGCGAACCATCGCTCGGTGGATCCTTTGCGGGGAAGATTTGGATAGGCATGCACTCGTCTCTCAAGGTAGGGATGCGACTGATGCAGCGTGGAACAGTGAGGGCATGACCCCCAAAGGAAACATATCTGGCGAGGCATGGGGCACGTTAATTTAGGTGGATGGTTCGCCTTTCATCTATTCCACCCTTACCTTATAAATGGAGCCATTTCTCCCTAGCCTTCATATGCACAGCCGCATCCTTGCCCCTCCAGTCTTTCTACCTTTCGCTCTCGAGTTTCAGCCTTTGTTCCCCTATTTTTGCTCCGCCGCTAGTGAAGTTCTCGCTCTCTAGCCCTACGCCACAGCTAGATCTTCTGCATCGCCATCCCCATTCCTCGATGGAGCCGTGGCTTCGCTCAGACATTCTCCACGCACGCATGGAGGGTCTAGTTAAGGAGGGCCTTCTCCATGCAAGGACCACGGTGATGGAGTGGATCATACTTGGTGGCGAGGATGAGCCGTTGCCGCCCGATGGCTACGTCATCTCCATCATCCCCTTCCACGAGTGTGGGCTCATGACTCCTCCCCACCGATTCCTCCGAGGGCTGCTGCACTACTATGGGCTTGAGCTACAGCATCTGAATCCCAATGGGATTCAGCACATCTTGGCCTTTATCGTGCTGTGCGAGGGGTATCTAGGGATCAAGCCCCACTTCGAGCTATGGAAGTACTTCTTTGCTGTCGAGCTACTAAAGAAGAAGGAGAGGAAGAAGCTAGACCTGGTAGTGTCGATGGGATGTGCGAGCATCCATCTTTGAGGCAACCAATCATCAGAGTACATGTCCATCCCATTGTCGAAATCCAACAAGGGGTGGCATAAGCTTAGGTTCTACCTAAGGAACGCCGCCGCCGCCCCCTACCGATCTTTACCAGTCGCCTGATCGAGGAGGCGCTGGACGTGTGGAGGTATGGGCTCATCGCGAAGGATCAGAATAGGCTCGACGACCTTCTCAAAGCCATCATGACTCTAAAGGGTTGTGGTCTTTGTGGGACCGGTGTCATTGAAGCATACCACATCAGGACGTTGGCACCGCTGATGGCACGTGCTCTTCCAATGTAGAAGATGTCGTCAGAGTGTACCATGTTAGTAGGGACGGTGATGGTCACTGGTGAGGTCCTCAGCATCGGTGAAATGGCACAACGCATCAAGGAAGTGATAGAGTGCCTGGCAGATCCATTGGTGGATCTTGCCCTGGTGTACCTAGTCTCGAGGCATCCCGTGATGTGGCCATATGTGGGTTTCGTCGAACTGGTAAGCCTTTGTCGAGTTTGTTTCCTGGGTTGACCCTCCTCTATTCTTAGATTCTAAGCGTCAAGATTTGTAGCCCGACCTCTTCGCCCATGAGTCCGACCTGCCATGACCAGAGGATGTGGCTAGGAGGGCAGTGAATCGCGCCACGGCTGAGGCGGTGAAGGGGAAGAAGGAGCGTAAGAAGGCAAAGAAGGAGCGAGCGAAGCTACAACATGGAAAGCGCCGGCAAGGCTTAGAGGAGAGCGATGGCGATGAGGAGGAGGAAGAGGAGGAGGGCAAGTCTGACCCCAACATCCCATGGGGCACGCTTGCGCATGAGGATGAATAGGCCGACGTAGGGTAGGCCAACATGACCTCAATTCCACAGCATGCCCTAGCACAAACCAAAGAGGATGTGCCTCTAAGATCAGCGGGGGAGGACACGCCCCTGAGGTCAGCGGAGCAAGTCCGCCCTGCTTCAACTGACCCTACCAGGGTGACCTTGATTCCATAGCAAGCCCCGACGCAAACCGAAGATGATGTGCATCCAAGATTGGCGGGGGAGGACGTACCCCCGAGGTCGGAGGAGCAAGTCTGCCCCACTCCGACTGACCCCACCAGGGGATCAAAGCGACCAATTGTCGATGTGGCAGTTAGAGTCGAGCGACCAGCCCTCAAAACATCTTCAGATAATGGCGTCGAGTTGAGTTGACGACTTCTTTGCCCTTTCATTGTGTTCTTGGATTTTGCCGTGTGATGTTGGTGCTTTCTGTAGGACTAGCCCTAGCAAACTCCTAGCGTTGGCTTCGTAGAAGATCCTGGCACATCGGCTAATCCCCCAAGAGTCGACTAGCATGGTGCCAGGGGTGCGCCGTGATGGCGCCAAGGCAGACACAGTGTCGCCTAAGGAAGCAGGGGAGGCGGAGGCGCTAATTGTCCTGATGGAGGCGCTCGTGGAATCGGCGCCCATGCCTATCGACGCGCCCGAGGTGGGGCAAATGGGAGGAGGCACGACCGAGGCATCCCCTATAGATGCGGCGACGGCTTGGACCTTGGAGCCCAAGCTGCTAGCCTCCTCTGCCATCAAAGGGTCTGCTCCCGAGGGAGCACCGGTGATGGAGGAGGTACCATCGACTCCCGTCGGGGTGACGCCAATGGGTGCGACGGTTGACCCCTTGGTTGGGGCTAGGCCCTCCCGGTCCCTTGTCTGGCTAGGCGATGATCCACTCATGTGGGGAAGAGACTGGCTCCATTAGGCTAGGTGGCTGGACCTGAGCGACTCGGTGTTCACCCTTGATGACCTAGCGGAGGTGAAGGACTAGACGAGTGTGTGCTCAGGACTTGAGTCCGTTGTCCACTCTCTGACCGACGTGTTGGGGTGTTGAAGGATGACGTCACCCCAACCAGCCAGGTTTGTCATGCCTTCATGTTTTCTACTTTTGAGCCCTGTTTATATAGTTCTAACCTAATTTTTTTGTAGTCCCTTGTGATGTGCAGCCGGGAGAAGTCCCTATTCCTCTATCGTAAGAGGGAGGTCTGGGGGCTTGCTGTCAAAGTGCTGCAGCTGTAGGAGGAGGTGGCGAGCCTACAGACCAAGGAATAGGAAGCCCATCAACATGCTAATGAGGCCGAGGACAAGCTCAAGGCTATGGTCGCCAATGCTGGGAAAGATGTCATGGAGCTTGGACGACTCTGCTCGGCACTTGACCTTGCCCATTAAGAGAGCACCGACGCTCGGCGTGCGCTCAAAAACGAGCAGAAGTTTAAGGAAGAAGCCGAGGGCCTAGTCGCCACCTTGGCCGAGGATGTTGGCATGCTCCAGAGGGAGAAGATGGTCCTCGAGGAGCAAGTGAAAGGTGAGGCTCTGGTTATCTTTTTGCTTGACATTTACAATCAGTTTTCTGATGCTCTTTGATGTTCGGCTTGGGCAGTCCTATAGTGGCAACTCTCTAAGGTGTGGGGTGAACTCCAGTTGGAGAGAGATGACCATGACACCTTGCGTGCTACCATCGGGTTGGTCTTCAATGACCTTAGGGTCGCCCTGGCCAAGGAGACGAGCTTGCTCATAGTTGGGTTACCCAGATCCCAGATTGGGCGTGCGCGCTCGCAAGGGAGGCCCTATACACTGGTGTCCATCATGCATTTGCCATCGCCCACTCCCACTATAGTAACATCGACCTACTGGTGATCAGTGAGGGCTTCGCGCCTGGCTACACTAACGCCGAGCTGGACAAAATTGAGAAGGAAGTGGCTCCCCCGGCGCGGAGAAGAAATCCTGCCCAAGGGTGTTTAGTTAGATAGCTGAGTCCGGTGTCAGTCTTTTTGTAAAGACTTTTATTATGGCCGGAAATGTTGTTTGGCCTTTCTATATACATATATATAAAGTCTGTTGCAATCCGACCTTTGTTTTATGTTAAGGCCTTAGAAACTTAAGTTGCAAGCGACTAAATAATGATCACGCTAGTGAGCAAGCGATGTCATAGCCGTCGGGGCGTAGGTTTTTTGCATTCCGACCAGTTTTACTCATCGTTGATTTTTAGCAACTCTTATTTCTAGGTCTTGTCATAAAAAAGAAGGGTCGGATGGGAAAATATTCCTGAGTATATGTACTCCTATATAAAGTTTGTTGCGATCTGACCCTTGTTTTATGTTAAGGCATTAGAAACATAAGTTGCGAGCGACTAAGTAATGATCACGCTGGTGAGCAAGTGATGCCATAGCCGTCGGGGCATAGGCTTTTTGCATTCCTACCAGTTTTACTCATTGTTAGTTTTCAGCAACTCTTATTTCTAGGTTTTGTCATAAAAAAGAAGGGTTGGATGGAAAATGTTTCTGAGTATATGTACTCCTATCAGCCCCTCGAGTAAAACCCGACCCCAGGTAGTTGCTGGGGTCGGGTGTTACTGAAGACCGATTAGATCAGAAGCAAACCCGATAGGTGGTAACATTTTTTGGTTTTTGTAGAAACATTACTTAGTTTAATAAGCATATTGAAAGCTTTAGAACGGGACAACTAAGGGTAAAAGTGACGTAGCTGCTCGATGTTCTAAGCGTTGGTGATGGCTTTGCCATCATTAGTCTTGAGCTTGTAGGTGCCGAGTCGGAGTACTTCTGGGATGATGTACGGTCCTTCCCACGGCGCCAAAAGCTTGTGGCAATTTTTGTTGATTTGGATGCGGCGAAGGACTAAATCACCTACGCCGAAGGCGTGACCCCACACGCGTCGGCTATGGTACCATCGTAGGTCCTACTAGTATTTGCCAGAACTGAGTAGGGTGATGTCACGTGCTTCATCAAGCAAATCCATGGCATCTTCCAAAGATGCTTCATTTCCCTGCTCGTTGTAGGCCTTGACCCTTGGTGCTTCGTAGTCGAGGTCGGTCGGGAGGATGGCTTCAGAGCCATAAACCATGAAAAATGGCGTGTAACCGGTTGCCCGACTGCTAGACATCCTTAGGCTCTAGGGTACCAAGGGGAGCTCCATGACCCACCGTCCACTAGCTTTATTGAGCCGGTTGAGGATCCTAGGCTTAAGGCCTTGGAGGACCATGCCATTTGCGTGCTTGACCTGCCCGTTCATGCAGGGGTGCGCTATGGTAGCCCAATCAATGTGGATGTGGTGGTCGTCGTAGAACTAGAGGAATTTCTTCCCCATGAACTATGTGCCGTTGTCAGTTATGATGGAGTTTGGGACCCTAAATCGGTGGATGATATCCGTGAAGAACAACACAGCCTACTCGGATTTAATCACGGCAATCGGCCGAGCCTCTATCCACTTCATGAACTTGTCCATGGCGACAAGTGCGTAAAGCCCCCGAGCGCTCTCTTGAGGGGCCCTACTAGGTCGATCCCCCAAACCACGAATGGCCACATGATGGGGATTGTCTAGAGTGCTTGGGCCGACAGGTGAGTTTGCCGAGCATAGTACTGGCATCCTTTGTAGGTGCGTACAACCTGCTCGGTGTCGGCCACCGTGGTTGGCCAGTAGAAACCTTACCGGAATGTATTTCCGACCAAGGTTCTAGGTGTGGCGTGATGTCCATAGACCCCTCCATGGATGTCTTCCAGCAGGTCCTTCCCCTGCTCGGTAGGGATGCAACGCTGCAAGATTCTAATGTAGCTGTGCTTGTAGAGCTCCCCTTGATGATGATGAAGGACTTGGCACATCATGTGAGCCATCGAGCCTCTGTATTGTCGACAGGGAGCACCTCATGGAGGAGGCAATCAAGATAAGGTGTTCTCCAGTCGGTCAGAGGGTCGGGCTCTACCACTAGGTCTTTGATGAGCTCCATGACCTCGAGGTTAGATGGAATTGAGGGTCGGTCAGCCCCCGAGCCTAGAACTGGTGGCTCATTGCCGATCTATTCTGGTTCCTCGTATCAGACTGAGGGCTTGTGTAGGTTGCTAGTGAAGATGCTAGTGGGGACTTGCTCTTGGCTCAATGCCATCTTTGCTAATGTCTTGGCTACTTCATTGATTTGCCTCGAGATACGGTTGTGCTCGAGGTCATCAAACTTGTCCTCCAACTATCGGACCTGATGACAATATGTGGCCCTCTTGGCATTGTAGCAGCTTGACTCCTTCATGACCTGGTCGATGACTAGTTGTGAGTTGCCTCGAACATCAAGCTATTGGATGCCCAACTCAATGGCGATGCGCAAGCCATTGACGAGTGCCTCATACTCAGCCACATTATTTGAAACCAGGAAGTGGATGCGAATTGCATGCCTCATGCACACCTCGAGGGGGGAAACAAAGACTAGCCCAACCCTGGCTCCCTTCTTCATTAGTGATCCATCGAAGTACATCATCTAGTACTCCTGATCAACGGTCGTTGGTGGCATCTAGATCTTGGTCCATTCGGCCACAAAGTCAGCCGATACCTAAGACTTGATGGTCATGTGTGGGGCGTATGTGACGCCTTGATCCATTAGCTTGAGCGCCCATTTCATGATTCTCCTCGTGGCCTCCTGGTTCTGGATAACCTCACCAAGGTGGAAAGATGACATGATGGTTACCTGGTTTGAGTCGAAGTAGTGGCGTAGCTTCCTCTTGGTGATTAGGATGGCATATAGGAGCTTCTGGATCTAGGGGTAGCGTGTCTTAGAGTCAGACAAGACTTCACTAACAAAGTACATGGGGCACTATACCTTGAGGGCATGTCCCTCTTCTCCCCATTCTACAACCAAGGCGACGCTGACCACCTAAGTCATAGCTGCTACGTAGAGTAGGAGCGGCTCTCCCTCAGCCAGTGGGACTAGAATTGGGGCCTTTGTCAGGAGCACTTTGAGCCTATCAAGCGCCTCCTGAGCCTCAGGCATCCACACGAATCGGTCAGTTTTCTTTAGGAGTCAGTAAAGGGGGAGCCCCCGTTTGTCGAGGCATAAAATGAAGCGACTAAGCGCTGCGAGGCACTCGATAACCTTATGAACTCCCTTTAGGTTCAGAACCGGGCCCATCTTTGTGATGGATGAGATTTTTACTAGGTTGGCTTCGATGCCACGCTTAGAGACGATGAATCTAAGCAGCATGCCCCTTGGGACCCCAAAGATGCATTTCTTAGGGTTAAGCTTGATGCCATTCTCCTGGAGCTTCCTAAGGTCTGCTCCAAGTCAGCCATGAGCTGGTTGGTCTGCTTGGACTTGACTATAATGTCTTCCATGTAAGCCTCAATGGTCCACCTAATGAGGTCTCCAAAGCATTTGGTCATGCAACACTAGTACATAGCCCTAGCGTTCTTGAGTCTGAATGACATCGTAACATAGCAGAACGATCCGAACGGGGTGATGAAAGAGGTCGTGAGCTGGTCGGACTCTTTCATTGCGATATGATGGTACCTAGAGTATGCATTAAGGAAGCATAGGGTTTCACACCCCGAGGTTGAGTCAGCCACCTGATCTATGAGTGGCAAAGGAAATGAATCCTTCGGGCATGCCTTATTGAGGCTCATGTAGTCAACACACATTCTCCATTTCCCACTTTTCTTTCCTATCAAAATGGGATTGGACAACCACTCTGGGTGGTATACTTCCTTGATGAAACCGGCCGCTAAGAGCTTAGCGATTTCCTCACTGATGAGCCTCCGCTTCTCCTTGTTGAAGCGACACAGGCATTGTTTGACTAACCTAGAACCTGGCCTAATCTTCAAGGAATGCTCGATGACTTTCCTCAGAATTCCTAGCATATTCAAGGGTTTCCACGCAAAGATGTCTCGATTGGTATGGAGGAAGTCAACGAGCGTGCCTTCCTAGTTGGGGGAGAGGGTGGTGCCTATGCGCACTGTCTTGTTGATGGAGTTGTCAGGGTCGACGAGGACCTCCTTGATGTTCTTCGTAGGCTCAAAGGATCAGGCCGCCCGCTTTGTGTTGGACGCTCCTTCAACGATGTCCTTCCCGATGGCTATGAACTCCTCGGAAGCGAGGGCCGCTCTCAACCTCACACTCGTAGGCCCTCTAGAAAGAAGTGCCAACATTGATGGCCCTATGTGGGCCTAGCATCTTGAGCTTGAGGTAGGTGTAGTTGGGGACGACCATGAACTTCACGTAACACGGTCGCCCCAAAATGGCATGGTAGACCGAGGGGAACCTGACCACCTCAAAGGTGAGGGTCTTCATCCTATAGTTGGATGGATTCCCAAAGGTGACGAGTAGGCCAATCTGCCCGATTGGTATGGCCTGCTTTCCTAGCACGATGTCATGGAAAGGTGCCCTGGTCGGCTGGATGTGCGATCGGTCGATGCCCATGCCATCAAGTGTCTTTGTGTACATGATGTTGAGGCCGCTACCCTCGTCCATTAGTACCTTGGTGAGCCACTTCATGCCGACGATAGGGTTGACCATGAGTGGGTACCTGCCTGGGTGTGTGATGCTATCTCTATGGTTGGATCGGTCAAAGGTTATGGGACACCCTGACCATTTGAGAAAGTGGGCATGGTGGGCTCGACTTCGTAGACCTCTTAGCTCATGAGCTTCTATCGGTGCTTGGAGCCATATGCCTCTGGCCCACTGAAGATCATGAGGTAGCCATTCAGCAACAGAAAGCCACTGTCCTTCTCTCTGACGTCATCGGCTTCTGCCTCGGGCTTCTTTTTTTGCTCCCATTTCTTGGAGCCACTGGTGAAGAAATGCTTCATGAGGGAGCAGTCCTTGTACATGTGTTTGACGGGGAAGGCATGGTTTGGGCAAGGCCCCTCGAGCAGCTTGTCGAAGTGATTGGGGGTGCCCTCGATCGGTGCTCGACTGACTTTTCACTCCACGGCGGCCACGAGTGAGCCCCCACGCCATTTCTAGTTCTTCTTATTATTCGAACAGTCGAAGAGGCCTTTGTCAGTGTCCTCATCCTACTTTGCCTTGCCTCTAGAGCGATCAAACATTGCTCCAACCGCCTCCTCTCTAGAAGCGTGGCTGGTCACGATGTCGAGGAGTTCCTTAGTAGTTCGTGGGCCCTTATATCATAATTTATGGACCAGGCACTCGCAGGTGGTCCCTAATAGGAAGGCTCTGATGATGTTGGCATCAGCGACATTGGGGAGCTCATTGCACTATCGAGAGAAGCATTGGATGTGCTCACAGAGAGTCTCTCCTGACTTTTGTCGGTGGTTCTTCAAGTCCCAGGGGTTCCCAGGGTGCGCGTAAGTGTCCTAAAAGTTCCCCACAAAGATTTATTTTAGGTCCGCCCAACTCTGAACGCAGTTGGGCAGAAGGTGCTCTAGCCATGTTCATGTCGAGTCAGCCAGGAATAGGGGGAGATTGTGGATGATGAAGTCATCACTGACCACACCACCGGCCCGACAGGCGAGTTGGTAGTCCTCGAGCCACAAACTAGGGTTCGTTTCTCTGGAGTATTTTGGGATGTTAGTCGGCGGGCAGATCGGGGTGGGAGAGCCTCCTTGAGGATATGCCAACCAAAGGCTAGGGGCCCCATTGGTTCAGGGCTATGACTCCGGTCCTCCTCGTGGTCATAGCGTTCGCCCCATCGAGGGTGGTAGCAGCGGCTGGCCTCTTCCCCCGCATCACTGTGGGTATGCCGATGGGCATCGAGGGTGTCGCGCGTGTCACACTATACCACAGCCTATCTTCAGTGACCTATGGTCAGTCGGTATGAGTGGCTACAGCAACCTACGGTCGGTCCCTATAGATATATAGCGACCAACCTGTTACGTCGCTGATAGTGGCGTCGCTATAACTTATAGCGACCGACCCACTTATAGCGGCCGACCGTCCGATAGTATTTTAAAGATATAGCGACCAATGGTTTGACACTATATATTTATATAGCGACCAACTGCCAAACGCTATCGATACAAGAAAATGACAACATAATATCATTTGTTTATACATTAGCCTCATAATCAATACTAATCATACAATCGATGAATCATACAATTAACATTTCCATTTTGGACAATACACAATCATGACACAGAAGCTCATCATAGCTCACAATTATATTATAGCCATAAGCATTTGTCTTGTGTCATTTTCCACAACTCTTGCAGAAACAAGTTACATCAAGGCAGTTTGGCCATCAAGCTAGAATAATGCATATATAGCTCAAAGATGTTTGCACTGGTTGCACAGCTCACATCTCATATGGTTTGCTTGCACTCATTACAAAATGATTCATCACTAGTAAGTCTTAACAAAAGGATTCATCTCTAGTTAGGATGTCCAAAATAATGCACTGGCCATGCACACTTCGATCCAACTGCTTCCTGCATGCATCAGGCTACCTCTAGCCATTACCTTCCACCTGAAAATAAAAGATTACATCCATCAGTGGTACAACCAAAAACTTGACATTAGTAAGTTCAAAAAAAAGAAAATGACTATCACAAATTTGGCACCAGGAGGCACCTCAGCTATGGCACTCCTCCTGATCGAACATAATTAGGTATAAGGAACTACATTCAAGTTCTTCCATAAATACCGCTACCTCTTTGTTGCCAAACAAATAAAACTTAGCCTATCCATGCAGGTATAGGAAGGCTGAAATAAACATGTAAACTGAGCAGTACTTCTAATTGCCCCGCTCATTTTCTCAATTATGTTAGAAATGTAAGCTGAAATAAACATGTAAACTAAAAACTAGAGATCCAACTCCTACAAAGTTCTGAGCATCATGAGAGCAGATAGTCGATCATTCCTACAAGGCTGTATTAAATTGTGTACATGATTGCTCAAGATCCAGCTAGGGCATGCAAAGCAGACTAGCTGATAGATAGATGCAGCATAACACTCACAGATGCCCAAATGCTCCCATGCATCACACTGAATCACAGATGCCCAAATGCTCCCATGCAACTTACTGTATAGTTGTCTATATGATGTGTGTTGATCCTATCATCCTATCATTGTAGTGAATGCTGTGAGTACCACCCTATTGGCAGCATAGCTATTGCACACAGCCATTCAGGCATTCAGGTAGGTGGGCAAGCAAGTCAACAGTTGCATCTTGCATTGCTCTTTTAATTAAATTATGTACATGTGTAGTTATGTAAGCCTGGGCGTTTGGGTTACCCGATTTTTTCGGGTCGGGTAATTCGGGTAATTCAAAATTCGGGTAATGAAAATTGCTACCCGATATTACCCCAAAAAAACACTACCCGCAAATTCGGGTACCCAATAATTCAGGTTCGGGTTCGGGTATTACCCGATATACCCAAATTTACAGAAAACAACAAACTACACTAAATTTTAGTAGCGATCTATACATAATTTTAGC
This sequence comes from Miscanthus floridulus, assembly GCF_019320115.1. Taxonomy (NCBI): domain Eukaryota; kingdom Viridiplantae; phylum Streptophyta; class Magnoliopsida; order Poales; family Poaceae; genus Miscanthus; species Miscanthus floridulus. The sequence continues at coordinate 146,767,335 of NC_089582.1, read as the reverse complement.
AGCAATTTGTATAGAATTTCAATAGCAATTTGTAGAGAATAATATATTACAGTCACTCATTCAAATAGAGAGAATTATATTCTAATAAAGTGATAAATTAAATGGTTCAGCTAACAACACATGATAAATACAAAGACAAAAACAAATCTTTGGGTAGTTCGGGCAGTTTGGGTACCGGGGGATATTACCCGAATTACTCAAACTAATTTCGGGTAATCAAAATCGCTATCCGAATTTGGGATCGGGTACCTTGGGTTCGGGTAATTCGGGTCTGGGTTCGGATAATTCGGGTACGGGTAATGGGTATCGGGTATTTTGCCCAGGCTTATAGTTATGTACTGATTGCTCAAGATTGCTCAAGCAACAAGCTCTTTTAATTAAATTGTGTACAAGGCTGTTTTATATCACTATTTTCAAAATGCTAGTCACATGAAGCTATCGACTATGTGATGTTGTGAATGAAGATTAAGGAAATTCAAAATTGCATACCTATATCATGGGATGATTTTGATGTCTTGTTAAGCTTAAGCTATTAGAAACATCACTAATTAGAAAATCTTGTCACGTCACATATGAAAACAAGAACAAGTGTTGTTTATTACCCAATTATATGGCCATGCAATTGTTAGGTGCTTTGCATCAACCACCTTTTCCACACCAACATAAGGGCGAGGCAAGATTGCATCTCTTTTCATCACAACCTTAACAACAACTTCACAATATTGCCTTCCAAGAGCCTGTCCTGCTAACACGCTGCTAGGATTAGTTGAAATAACGATTCTCTTGGCCACAGCTTGATCAGACTTCATGTTTGGATATAGTATAACTTCTTTGCTAATCTGAAGCGAATGATGGATGTATGAGAATTGTATCAATTAATAAAAACACCATTAAACTAGAAGCAAAAACTTGTAGGATGAATGAGAACTTATATATTCATCATGTGAGAAACGATTAGTATCACCATTCCTTGTATGGATGCCTGGACGAGGCTAGGGCTGCTGGACATGAATAGGGCTAGACTGACAACAAGAAGCTTGTATTGATGGGGCTGCACTAGTAGAGATGCCTGGATAGGGCTGCACAAATAGAGCTGCTCTCATGGTAGACTAAGGGGGCTGCTGGGCTAATGTGCCTACATGAATAAGGCTGGACTAATGACGAGAAGGTTGTTCTAACAGGGCTCCACTAGTAGAGATGTCTGGACAGGGCTACACAAATGGAGCTGCTCTCATGGTGGACTGAGGAGGCTGCTGCGGCTAATGTGCCTGCATGAACAAGGCTGGACTGACGACGAGAAGGTTGTTCTAATGGGGCTCCACTAGTAGTGATGAACAGATGGGGCTGCACAAATGGAGCTGCACTCATGGGGCTGGACTAAGGGGGTTGCTAGATTGGGGGGACTATAGCATGCCTACGCACAATGTATTCACACTCATTAGAATTTTCTGCATATGTATCATCTTCATGAATTTTAGCATCAAGATTTGCCCCAACACCATCATTTTCAGACCTTGGGCTCTACAAACATACAAGAGGGATTATAGATCAGATTTCTATGCACTAAAGATCAGATTTATGTACACTACATATCAAATTTCTAAATGAACACAATATACCATATATAAGCCACATGCATCACATGATGTAAGCGATAAACATACACAATGAATTAGAGAAGGTATAAATGATTTACCACGTGATGTCATGAATTAGAGCCGTTCTGTGAGATGTTTTCCATATTTGACCTTTCATGCGCTAACATTTCCTCCAACAGTTTCTCTTCTAGCTCCACTATGCGTTGTCATAGAGCTTCTTGCTAAGCTTCTGCTTTTCTATGGGCTAGAACTTCCATTTGAATCCTTGTTGATGTGTAAGATTTCACCCCTGGGGTACCAACACTTTGGGGAGTTGGTCCTAGACCCAAAACACGCACATGTCCTTTTGGCTCTTTTTCTCCACAAGCAGTAGCAAATGCATCGCCTTCTTGGATTGTTCTTTGTGTCAACTCAGGATGTTCTTCAATAATTGATTTTAGTTTATTCTAAATATATAGAATATCATTATAAATACACCAGAAAGTAGAATTTCATGCTACGATAATAGTTGTTGAAGAAAAAACTTACAATGATTGGTTCTACAGGCAATAATGAACCTCCACTCTTTCTCGTATGTGTTTTGATATACAGTTCATCTCTTCGAGGAGGACGCCCTAGTTAAACAGCCTACAGGTCATGAGATTTATAATTTATCGAAATCAATGACAGATTAGGACCTTCGCAGTCTTGATAATTAATAGGACAAACACATTGTAATATTGAATCTAGAGAACAGAAATCCAAAATGAGCAAACAATGGCTAATATTTGAACAAACAAAGGAGCATCAATGCAAAGGTTTCCAATTTCCAATGGAATCAGAAATCCTACTATCATGTTATTTCCCATTCAGTACTCAAATATAGTTTGACATACCATTTTATGCCCTGAACAAGCAAAGCTCCTGTTACCTGATGTATGATGTATGGTCAGTGCATTTATCATTGGCCCCTTGGCCAAAATTTTGATCTCCTCTGGTGCTTCCTCACATATTTCTTGCACCTGTGATTATGATAGACTACTATTATAAAAGTAAATGTGCCATTTGTCTCAATATCAAGTGCTAAGTTTTACTTTCACTTACATGCAACCTAAACCACGCACGAAAGGATTCATGATGCATGCGGTTGATCTCCCGTTGACTTCGAAAGCTAATAAAGGTACTGAGCATGCTTACTGCAAAGGTTATTTGACTTTAAGATTGGTTACAAAATTGATGATATGATGTAAGTGATTTGGATTACTTACTCCAAGTACGGTACTACGTTTCCATAGTTGAACAAAACATATCTATGAGCTTGCATCCAAGTCTTGTCGTCTAAACTAAATGTGCATTTTCTAGTCAATCCTCGACCAATGCTACGAAAGAAAGGAGTTATACTATCATCTTCATCTTTTCTAATTTGGTGGTACAATTGTGTGTCACCATGTAGATAGCGAGAACAAAGTGTGAGGCACTCAGGGAAATTAGACCACTCCATAATTGATCCCTTAGGATGACTTTTTGTATGTACAGAACCCTTCAATCTCATGAGATACCTATACACATGAATAATATAGGCACGTTATACAAGTACTAGGTACACATTTCTATCCACTAAGATGCAATATAGGCTATGATAGTTACCTCTCTACAGGCCACATGCTGCGAAAATGGACTGGACCAGCTATTTTAGCTTGGGCAGGAAGATGTGCTATCAAGTGTACCATAATGTCAAAAAAAGATGGAAGGAATATAGTCTCAAGAAGGCTCAAGGTTTTAGCAATTTCAGCCTATAGACTTTCCATATCACTTATTTGAATGATAGGGGCAGAAAGTTTCTTGAAGAAATTATATATACGAATCACTACAGCACTGATTATTTCTGGTAATATTTTTCTCACAGCAATTGGTAGCAAGTGCTGTAGACTAATGTGCCTCTCTTGACTCTTGAGACCAAATATCTTTCTCTCATTGACATGTACATTATGTCTTATATTAGATGCATAACCAAATAATTTCATCTCATCAGGACTCATTGAGTATGGTGCAGGTGATAAATAAAATTGGTCCTCTACTTCAACTGGGTGAAGATCACTTCTAATACCTAGAGGTTGAAGGTCTAAGCGAGAGTTTAGATTATCCTTTGATTTTCCAACAGTGCCCATGAATGTGTTCAGTAAGCTTTCACAAATATTTTTGCCTATGTGCATGAAGTCAAAATTATGTCTCAACATCAAATCTTTCCAATATGGAAGTTTGAACCAAATGGATATTCTCTTGAAAATGACTAATAGTTCACCTTCCTTGTGTTTCTTGTGTGTGGGTTTCTTTCCGGATGGATCCTTGCCAAAACTAGTGCTAAGATCTTTAGTGCACTCCAAAATTTCCTCCCCACTAAGTGGTGCAGGTGCTGGCCTAAACTTAGTTCTACCACCAAATTTATCGGCATCAAACCTAAATGGGTGATTTTCATCCAAGAATCTTCGATGACCCATATAACAAGTCTTGGTACCATTACCAAGTCTAAATGAATCTGTAAAGAAGTGGCAATCAGGACATGCTACTAAACTTGATGTGATAGGTCCCAACACATATCCCAGACTAGGGAAATCAGTAATAGTCCACAATATTGATGCCCGCAATTGGAAGTACTCACCCCTTGAAGCATCATAAGTTCTAACACCATTTTCAAACATATCTAACAAGTCATTAACAAGTGGCTCACAATAGAGATTCATATCACTACCTAGAGCATCTTTACCAGGTATAAGAAAAGACAAAATGAAATTTGATTGCTTCATGCACATTGATGGTGGAAAATTTAAGGGAATACAAATACCGGGCCAAATGTTGTAGCTAACATTCTGCATTCTATATGGATTAAAACCATCAGTGGCAATTGCTAGACGGATATTCTGACTATCTATGATGAACTCTGGATGTTTCTTATTAAAGTCCTCCCATAGAGGTGAATCTGCAGGATGTCTTACGAGACCATCTTTTTTTGGTCTTCATCATGCCATCTTGTTAGACTTGCTATTTTTTAGGACAAAAATAATCTTTGGAGACATTTCTTTAATGGAAAGTAGCGTAGAACCTTCTTAGGAACCTTATATATATGTTTCCCATCTAGAGACTTCCTTACTGATTTCCATCATGAAACCTTACACTTTGGACATGATTCCAAATCTACATTCCCCTTCCAATAGAGAATGCAATTGTTTTCACTTGCATGAATACAAATATACCCAGTTCCTATAGTTTTCACCAATTTCTTAGCCTCATGAAATGTTTTAGCTAGTGCTAAACCCTCAGGGAATGCATCATTAAGTAGATCTAGTAGCCGGTTGAAAGATTTGTCAGACCATCCTCCAAGGAGTTTGATGTGGAGTAATCTAATAATAAATTGAAGTTGTGTGTATTTCTTGCAAGTAGGGTACAATTCTTTGCTGTTTTCTATGACTAACTTCTGAATGGCAACTAGCTCCTCACAAGGATCAGGAACTGAACTATTTTCCTCATAATCTCCCCTATCATCTAAGCCAGCTGCTAAGTCTCTAAGCAAGTTAGATATGTCATCATCTTCATTGGACTCGTCCACAACCTCAACGTCATCACCGTCAAAGTCTCCTTGATTCACACAAGGAGTAGGTTCTCCATGTAGATTCCATGTTCTATACCCTTTTAGAAATCCATCACATATCAAATGTTCACGGACCTCACTAGCCTCTTTCCAAAAAGAATTAACACACTTTCTACATGGGCATAATATCTTTCTACCAATAGTTGAGTTACTAAATGCAAAAGCTAAGAAATTGTTCACTCCTTCCAAATATGTCTTACTATGCCTACATGAAACCTTTATGTTAAAAGCCATTTTACATAGCTACATATACCACTTTCAGTATTTGTGAAGATATTATTTGTTACCTAGCATGGTCTATGCCAAATACTAGATGGTAGCGTATAAAAGAGGTGATTAATTTTTCTCATTTTTTACTTTTTACTTAGGTTAGGTTATGAACCCAGAGATACAAAGATAGTAAAGTCAGAAAAGAGCATAAGTACCAGTAACATACATGAAAACAACAATAGACAACATACATGAGGAGAGATAACAATGCTATAAGGCCATGGCATAAATTTTCTCGATGTAAGCAGGTCGTTGATGGTCGAACGATACACAAGTGAGAAAATCCTTATGATCTCCATTTGGTTACACCAAAATTTGGGAGAAGAATGCAGGAATTCGAAGGCTTCCAAGATTGTGCCAATCAAGGAATCGATTGCATAAGGATCGATATCAGCTGATTCAGATACGACTCTGGAATCGGGTCTCTTTGGATAATGTCAGCAGATAGCGATGATGAGCTACGGTTGGTGCTAAGAAACTACATATCAGACTCTACAAAAGGGGAAAGATTAGGGTCCAAGTTATCTTAAATTAGGAATGTTTTCTTCTATGCCAAAGATTATAATGAGTCATGCTTGAGTAGGATTCATGTTTAGGCTCTGGGTATAAATATCTGACCCTGGCTATTGTAAGAGGACACACAATCAATCAAATACAAGTTACTTACTTTTTTCAACTCCGGCCACCCCTTAGGAGTAAGAGTAGAGTAGATCACGGCGAGTTCTTTAGTGAGCAGGGTTGCATCGGTCCGGCCGATCTCTGGCTTGTCTGTAAGTACCATCATGGCTTATACTTCTGTTCGTATGGTTGCATCGATCCGGTCGACCTCCACTGCGACTCTGGTATAAGCTACTTATCAACTCTTGTTTAGTTCAAGTACGGCTGTATTGATCCGATCGACCTCAACTGCTCAAACTATATTAAGGTCAAGTTATCGGCTCTATCTAAGGGTGGCATCCTTCGGATAGATTCATTAAGTTATCGATATTGCTTATTACTTTCATTGTTTATTTAATTACAGCAATATCACTTCACCTGATTGGGATTGATCTAGATCAGCCTTATATCCTATTTAGTCCATTGTTTATTAATCTAAACTGATCTAATCTGCACTTTAAACGATAAGTTATGTTTATCGGTTATTTTATGTCAATCTTGATCATGCATAGTGTGCGGTTAAGGTATGTCTAGTCTTGAATAGATCTATTGGCTAACGAGAACCGTTCCATGGCCCGTTATCATGGCCTGTGTGATTTTGCCTAACACCCCACTATTAGCACCATAGAGTGGGGATTGTTACTTGGTAGATCTGTTCCTGATAGGGCATGACCTTAACTGTGCGCTATGCCTTAATCGGCTGTTTTAGCCGATATTGAGTGCTTTCACATATGCAGTTCATGTCACGAGACCGTTAAAGTAAAGGTAGGTCGAAAGATGTGTTAGCCCCATGATCTTATTATTGTATTATGGCCTGCATGATTCTGCCTCATGCCTCACTGATATTAGTAATATGTTAGGGTCATCGAATTTATTGCTGTTTCTATGGCCTGCAAGATTCTACCTCATGCTCCACTGGTCATAACGATAGATGCGATCTAATATGTTCATTAGATTTATCTCTTTTAAATGGTTAAATGATGATGAGCTGCTTCTTTTATATAAAAAGGGATTCGGATACTTGCAGTCATCGGCTTAGCATAAACTAATTATTGTTGACACCCTATTGTCATTGATTAATGTTTATCTAAATAACAAGATTCATCCTGAATGATAACCGATTTTCCTTCCATAACTCTACGAGCTTTAATTGATTTATTCTTATGAGTATGCTAGAATCGGCTATTTAGTCGATCTCCTTCCATATCGGCTCTCAAAGCCACACATTCAGGACTGTCTAGCAACACCAGCATGTTCTACCTTAAATTATTGATTAGCTTTTTCTCCTTGTCAATTGCAGGGTCAAATTGACTGACACATCTTGGGAGGAGTATGTAGGATCGATAATCCCTACGTTGAAGCTAGGTGGATCTCTAGCTCCATCGAGCAGACCCTTCTGGCTTGCTCGTGTGCCCTAGCATAGGACGAAATTTTGTGTCGACTCACGTTCTGGCATGCCCGCTGGGACATCACAATCGTCATGGCGGTTTACAACAACAATGACATCCTTATGGTACCTTATGAAGACCTACCTAATGGAGATAAAGATGTCATCGACAAAGCTATAGAAGAATTTTAGAACAAGTGTTTGTTGTCCTACACCAAAACATGTGATAATACAATTGTTCAGAAATTTCCACTACCCAGAGTTCTGTTGCATGGGCAGACAGATGCAGATGAGACTAAAGATAGGCGTTTCTTCACGGAAGCTATAAACAAGTATGTTCATGATGTCATATCGAACCATAATGAAATTTTCTTGAACACATTCCATAACACCATGAAAGAGGTGTTTTATGGGTTTCTAGTTGATCAGGTTGGACCGGCTTATTACAACAGTCCACATCCGTCGACTCAAGGGACTAATCAAACTAGTACTGGCCATCAAGAAGCAGCACCAACTGGTAATGATAATGTCCAAGCAGTTTAGAGTTCATCTGAACAAGCTCAAGGAGTTACTATAAATCAGATATAGTATAATCCTAGATCGTTAGTGTAGCATGTGCAACAGTCGGTGGGGCAAGGTCAGAACCAAGTGGTTAATTTTGGCACATCAGGCCACATACCATCGTCGACTTAAAAAATAGCATCATCAATTCAAAGGATCTGTAGATATATAGATCCTAATGTCTATAACCAGAGACTTCAAGCAGCAAACCAGCAAAGGACCCAGCAGATAGAGATTCCACAGAGGTATCATTATGGCACAGATTATAACACCCTTCACATGATTCTGAATCCAGGGTATCAAGGCACATGGGATTTCAATCCATAGATGGGTCAGCAAGTATAGGGAAATCCAAATTCATATGCTGATGAATTGTTGCTAAAAGTGACCGAGATGATGAAGAATCAGTTCGGTCTAAAGCCAAAAGGGCTGACCTTCTTGTACAAATGCCCATATCTAGAATGGTATGGTTTGGTCGCTCTTTCTACAAATTACAGGCTCTCAGAGTTTGCTAAGTTCACTGGCCAAGACAGCACAAGCACAATAGAACATGTCAGTCAGTATCTTACATAGTTGGGCGAAGCATCCGTTGAAGAGGCCCATCGAGTTTGTTTCTTCTCCTTGTCCCTGTCAGGGCCAGCCTTCACTTAGTTTTCATCGCTGCCAGTCAACTCCATTGCCAATTGGGCTAACCTAGAAAAGAAATTTCATACATATTTTTATACTAGGACTAAAGAAAAGAAGATTACCGATTTGACAACTATAAGGCAGAAAGCTAACGAATTGGGCACTGAGTTTCTTCAGAGGTTCTGAGAAACTAGGAATTTATGCTTCTCATTAAATTTGGTTGATGATCAGCTAGCCGCTTTGGCCGTTCAAGGGATGCTGCCAACATGGAAAGAAAAGCTACTAGGACAAGAATTTGACAACTTGGGTCAATTGGCTCAACAAGTGATGACTCTCAATAGCCAATTCTAGAGTATGCATAGAGATACCCGATTCCAGAAGAGTACCACTATGGCCGAAGCTTATAATCCATATTCAGTCGATGATGGCTATGAAGATGAAGAGGTTGTCGTGGCTGAATGGAATTGGGGCAAAAGACAGTAATGATGCTAAATCCTTAGAGAAGAGGAGTCGAGGAGAGCTATGACTTTGACGTCACAAAATTGATACGCCTCAAAAAATAAAAATTGATGATAATCATTTCCCAGGAGATCAAAACATGGTCAATGCTGGGCTGCTCAAAGAAAAGACTAAGGTCCTAACATCAGCCAAATCAAGAGAAGCTAGATTAGTCGATCCTAAGATGCAAATATCGGCTGACGAATACAGAGAAATTAGAAAACATCACGATAAGCAAAAGAGCCAATATGAGCAGGAAGAAACATCAAAAGGTGGGGCGACAAAGCCACAGATTATATCTCAAATTCTGTTAAATAAATGCCAGCGACAGAAGGAAAAGGATTATCAGCATTGGTCAGAAGAGCAAGAATACCAGCGTCAACTGGAAAAAGAGAGGTATGAAAGAAGGCAAGCTGAATCGCATTGGAATTGTCCTTTCTTCAGACATTGCTAAAACGAAGGTTTGAAGTTGCCTACTAGGAATAACTGTCCAGAGTGCAGCGATCAATATTGGGAGTTTAGACAATCTCAAGCCAACCACTGGTCTATCCATGCTCAAGATGTGTATCATCATAATGACATGGATCGGCACTTAAACAATGGAAATGTTCATAATCGGCTTGGAAAAAGAATTGTTGATCAAAACTGGGCTGATTATGAAGAAGAAAGTAACGAGAGAGAATATGTTTGGCAGGAAGGCCAATGGTGTCCAGGAGGTTTGACAAGAAGCCAGAAGAGAAGGGTGCAATGCCTAATGAATAGAGAGTTAGAATAGGCTCAGGCATCTAATAAACCTCAAGTATGGCGTGCTAGACAAACAACCGATAGAAGGCAACCATCGGCTAATATTCAAATGGCTTTCCTGTTGCCATCAGAGTTCAGAGCTTTGATAGATCAAGAAGTTTATTTGGATTTTGATGAATCAGAGTAAGAGGAGGTAGTTGTCAAGTTGACGGTTATACAGCAAGCAATATTTGATAAACCAGTCAAGCATCGACACTTAAAAGCTTTATATGTGTAAGGTTTTGTTGATGGGAAGCCGATGAACAAGATGTTGGTGGACGGAGGTGCTTCTGTCAATCTTATGCCTTACACCACTTTTCGTAAACTTGGCAAGGGACCAGGAGATTTGATTGAGACCGACATGATGCTTAAGGACTTTGGGGGTAATACGTCTAAGACTCGGGAGCAATGAACGTTGAACTAACAATCAGGAGTAAAACTCTACTTACCACGTTCTTCATCATCGATGGAAAAGGGTCATATAGTTTACTCCTTGGTCGTGATTGGATTCATGCGAACTATAGTGTACCATCAACCATGCATCAATGTTTGATTCAATGGCATGAAGATAATATCAAACTGGTTCACGCTGATGAGTCTGTAAGTATCGCAATAGCTGATCTACTCTTTTGGGAGCTAGCAGACTTTGAATGCTTTTTTGGCAAGTTATGAGAAGGAGGCTTCATTAAAATCAGCAATGAAAGCCAACAGCCGATGCAAGCAATCAGCTCTGAGAGTTTGTTCTAGTAAATAGTCACGCCTTCACGTTGGCCATTGGATTAAGGAAGAATAAGCATTGGTCCTAGAGATGGATTTAGGCCAACATATGTGAATACTAAGTCAAATCATAAGTGCAATTCAGAGTTGATAGATCTATTAAAGGAAGTTTTGTTTCGCTTGATGAGATGCTTGGCTTGGATTGATTGATCGTTTAACCTTTGGTCTGAAAAGTTTTGGTGCAACCTATCAATAGCGATCGACGAAAAATATTTAAAGGGATGTTATCCTAGCATTTTATCAATACTTGATAGCCGATTTGTTTAGTCATCACCTCTAATAGCCGGTACCGAAAAGGTATCGCCTCTAGTTCAAAAAAATAAAATAAAGATCTTCGAGTATATAAAAGCCGATACGATATGTATCGCCTCCAGAGCAAAAACAAAGACATTCATGACACATACAGGGGCATTGCACTGAGATACATTCATGAAAGAATAGAATGTTTCATTCATTAGTTTGCCCTAAGTACAGACTAATCAAAGACCTTGTTCACCACATCCTGAGTAGATGTGATGTCCACGATGGCCTCAGCCGCAACGACAAATTCCTCAAGCAAATCCTCATGCTCCTCGGGGCCATCGCCCATCAGGAAGCCGGTTTCCATGGCATGGAGCTCATACCCGGTCTAGACTTGCGCCGCGGTCAGCGCCACCGACGCACCATGACGAATGTCATGGAGGGTGATTTCCTAAACGCGAGCCAGAATGTCTTGGAGGCGAGTGTTGATAAGGGGACCCTAAGCATTGACGGTATCCATGGCCGTGTTCGATGCTAGTTGGAGGGACTCCAACTTCACTATCAAGGCTGACAATCACAGAAAGTAGAAAACTATCAAGATAAAAGGCAGTGGAAATCAGAATAGAAGCCTTCATGGAGCTAATCTTACCCTCCACCGCGGCGTCAGACTTAGCCAGCCATGCTCGAATGACACTGGTCTCCTCCTCGGCCTCATGAAGGGCCACTTGGAAGACCCTGAGACAGATCTCAAGCTGGTCACTTTTCTAAGTCGCCTTAGAATCGTGATCCTGGGCCACCCTCCACTCTCAGATGAAATGCCGAGCATCATCACCATTGTACGAGTCAAAAGAATCCGACGACGAGGCTAGTGTGGAAGATGCAGCGTCAAAGGGCTCGTCGGCCCTAGGAAGAGGACGAAGACTACATTTAAGGCAAATCTATAGACAAATCAGAATAGTTCATCATCACAAGCAGAAGATGTCGATCTCACCTCATGCGTCAGAGGCGCCGATTCACCGGCATGTTCTCCTCTAGAACCTCCGCCGCCACGCACTTACTACGGTTCTCCTCGTCGGCCATGAAGTTGATCAGATCTACAGGAAGGAAGGAAGGCCGCTATAGAGTTCTACGAGGGCAGAGAAGTGCAAAGGAATAGGAGCGGTTATGAGTGTGGATGTGTTCGAGGCCGGAGCCCTCTGCTGGTATTTGAAGCCACGGAGCGAAGAGGTGGATGCATCGAGACATGCGGGCCTTGTTCCCTCCGATACACTGTGGTGGCCACACCACAACCATAGTTGGTGTGATCTCGCAAGACTACTAGCCCCTTTGATATAAAACAATGGTGTGCGCAAGCACTGAGTGGTAACAGGTATGCAAACCTCACTAAACACTAGGCCTAAACCTAGAGCAAGCACATAAGTGGTGGTCTAATCAACATAAGCACTTCGCAAAGCACCTATGCTAATCATCTAATGAATCACTAAGCACTATGTAAGTGGAGATCACTAAAATGGTGTATCAATACCCTTGATATGTTTCCTTAGCTCCACACACCTCAAATGGCTGGTTGGGGGTCTATTTATAAGCCCCACTGAGAAAGTAGCCGTTGGGGACGAAATCCCGCTTTTCTGCTACTGACCGGACGCTGATCACGTCATGACCAGATGCGTCTGGTCGTCCCGACCATTAGAGCCGTGATCAACTGATTGGATGCTTCCAGCATCCGGTCACATGCCACCAGACGCTGCTATTCTGCGTCCGGTCGATTTGCCGCCAGTGTTCGGTCAATGTTGAATGTGTTGTTGGGATGATGAACAATTTTAAACGATGTAGGTTTGCTCCAAGGGTTAAGAATGAAACCGAGCAAGCCTACCATAAGATATACCTAGTGTATGCATGACAAAAGATATAAGCATGCAAATACAAACCTAGGCATGAAGAGTAACTAGAAGCTTAAAGATGCCATTTGTAGGAAATTAAATCTAGTACCACTTGAAGCAAATTGAATCTAGTTACCTAACATGGGAAGGGGAATTCGGGTTCATAGTATTCACTAACCCACTTGGCAATGATCTTGTCCATCATGATGTACCCCATGAAATGCACCCATACTTTGCCAAGTCTACAAATTCCCTAAAGTCCATTGGACCTCTCACTTCCCATTCAGGATCCAAACCTTCTTGGTGCTCTTCATGTTGGAAATGATTTTCTTTAGCACCCAAAAGCGTTTGACCCCATTGATGGCTTGCTTATTCACCTTGATGGCCACCACCTTGTCATTTTTCTTCTTCTTTAACAAGTATGGTGTGGAGACCTTCTTATCCACCTTTTTTGTGTAGGTGTTGGAGAGCATGCTTGTTTGCTTCTTCTCTTTCTTCTTTGCTCCTCCCCCATTCTTCACCTTGCACTCATAGGACTTGTGACCTTCCTTGTGGCACACGTAGCAAACCATGGTTTGTCCTTCACCAAGCTTCTTCACTCCCTTGATGGTGTTATCTTAATGAAGTTGGGCTTGCTTCACCTTGCCTTTCACTTGAGTCAAGTCCTTGGTGAGGCGAGCTACTACTTGCTTGAGTTGCTCCTTCTCCTTTGCAACCTCTTATGTGCATGTATCTACAACAACTTTCTCAACACAAACTTGATTGCACAAAGATGAGTCTAAACATAAATCATTACAAGAAGTAGAGGCATCCTTTTTAGACATGTTAAATATAGAACTTTTCTTTTTAGATTCCTTGGTGGGGGTTGTACTAACAGCTTCAAGATTAGTAACTTTATTAGTTAGCTCATCACAATATTTGCACATGGTTTCCATTTTAGCAAGCAAACTTTTATAAGTATCTTGTGAGCTAGCTAAATTTTCTTTTAATTTTTCATTTTTCTTTACAAGTTGCTCATCATTGATTGTGCAAGCATTTGTTGTTGCACTAGCCTCAAGTTGCTCAATTTTAGTAGATAGTTCAACATTGAGATTAGCAAAGTTATCATATTATTCAAGCAAAGTTTTGTATGCTTCTTGTGAACTATCTAGCTTTTCTTTTAATTTTTCGAGCTTCTTTTGTTGACCAGTGCAAACTTTAGCATAATTAAGATTTTGTTGCACAATTTCCTCATAAGAAGGCATTTCATCATCACTATCACTCTTACTAGAGGATGAGTTTTTGTTACCTCGTGCCATAAGGCACATACGAGAAGAGCTTGATGATGAGTGCTTGAGCCCTTGCCTCTTGTGATGGTATTCTTCTTCACTTGAAGAATCATCTCATGACCTTATTGATGTGAGGGCTTGGTTCTTGTATGCCTTCTTCCTTATCTTGGGTGTGGGCTTGTTTGGACAAACTTCCACAAAGTGCCCCAACTCACCGCATCCATAGCATCATCTCTTTCTTTGCTCATTTCTTTAATTGGTGAAAATGAGATCTTGGATTTCGATGGGCACACCCTTGATATTGAGCCTTTGGATCATCTTCTCCACCTTGTTGATTAGTTTGATTGATTCTTCATCAAGGTCGAAGGTGGAGGAGGAAGATTGATCATCTTCACTTGAATCATCATCATCATCCTCATCTTCTTCTTTATCTTCACTTGAGGAGCTTGAGCTTGAGCTTGTCTCAACTTGCTTACTCTTCATCTTCTTTTTCTCGCTACATGCGAGAGCTTTGACTTTGCTCAATGAAGAGGCTTCGTCTTGACCCATCTTACGTGACATTTCAAATGCCACTATCTTGCCAATAACTATGTCCAAGGTCATGGTGCTCAAATTCTCCATGTTGTGAAGGATGGTGATGATGCTTGCATATTTCTTTTGTGGTAGCACGAAGATGATCTTCCTCATGATGTCCGCATCATCTAGCTTTGTTAATCCTATTGAATGGAGCTCATTGATAATTACATTCATATGAGAATACATATCACGAACAAGCTCATCATTATTCATTGTAAATGAATCATAATTTTGTTTAGCTAGACAATATTTTTGCTCACGGACATTATATGTGTCATCATGGAGCTCTTAAAGTTTTAACCAAATTTCATGTGCCGTATTTAAAGTGAACACTTGGTTAAACACATCCATACTAAATGATTCAAACAATCAATTTTTAGCTCTAGCATTGAAATGAATTTCTTTTTCTTCACTCTTCGTGGGTTTATCGGGATTCTTAATGGGTTTCATCCCATCATGAGTGACTCTCAAAACACCCAAATCAATCGCCTCAAGGTGGCAAGCCATTCTAGCTTTGTAATAGGGGAAGTTAGTGCCATCAAAGTGCGAAGGCCTAGAGGTATCCATCCCAACCACTCTAAAAAGCGTCGACTCAACGGTGGTGAAGCCAAAAGTCCAAATTGAGCCAACTGACTCTGATACCACTTGTAGGGGACCGTGATGCCTAAGAGGAGGGTGAATTAGGCAACTTAAAAATTTACTTCTAAATTATAGCCTCTTTTACTTACCTTACCAAAACCTATGCAAAAGAATAAACTATCTAAATGTGCACCTATGGTTTTGCTAGTGTGTTGCTATCTCTATCGCAAAAGGAGTAATACAATCAATATAAATGCAGAAGTTAAAGAGCAAGGTAGAGATATGCAAACTCCCGTCGATGACTTTGGTATTTTTATTGAGGTATTGAGAAGCACACAAGCTTCCCCCTAGTCCTCATTGGAGCCCCTCGCAAGGGCCAAGCTCCTGGTCGGGTAACTCTGTGGATAGCCTTAGGCCTTCTCCACGCGCAAGCTGGTCTCTGACGTGCCTTCTGGCAAGCCTCTCCTAGATGCTCCCCGCCATCTTCACTATCAACCTTCTAGCTGAAATGCCGTGGGCCTTGTTCCCTCTGGTACACGGTGCCAGCCACACCACAACCATGGTTGGTGTGATCTTACAAGACTACAAGCCCTTCCGATGTACAACAATGGTGTGTGCAAGCACCGAGTGGTAAGACATATGCAAACCACACTAAACAATAGGCCTAAACCTAGAGCAAGCGCATAAGCGGTGGTCTAATCAACCTAAGCACTTCACAAAGTACCTAATGAATCACTAAGCACTATACAAGTGGAGTTCACTACAATGGTGTATCAACACCCTTGATATGTTTCCTTAGCTCCACACACCTCAAATGGCTAGTTGGGGGTCTATTTATAAGCCCAACTGAGAAAGTAGCCGTTGGGGATGAAATCCCGCTTTTCTGCTACTGACCAGACACTGATCACGTCCTGACCAGACGCGTCTGGTCATCCGAACCGTTAGAGCCACGATCAACTAATCAGACACTTCCAACGTCCGGTCACATGCCACTGGACGCAACTGGTCACAATTTCGCCGCTTTAGAACCTCTTTGTACTCGATCAGACGCTGTTGTTCTGCATCCGATAGATTTGCCGCCAGCGTCCGGTCTATGCTGAATGTGGTGCTGGGATGATGAATAGTGCCATTGGTGCATCCGGTCATTTTACTTGTTCAGCGTTCGGTCACTACTGCTGACGCCTGCTGTAGCTGAGTCACTAATCGGAGCATCCGGTCGATCACCTTTCAGCGTCTGGTCACCTCTGTGAGCTTGTATCTTCACGATCTTGTGTCCGGATTGGTTCTTATCTTCATGCTTGAACTTTGCTTGATATCTTGAGTCTTCTCTTGTGCTTCTAGGGTCTTGCTTATAGTGTTGATCATCGGATCATCACATCGCCTTCGTCTAAGTCATGTCTTGCACCCTATTGAACTACAAAACAATCACTTGCAAATTCATTAGTCCAACTTGGTTGTGTTGGTCATCAAACACCAAAATCCAAAGTAAATGGGCCTAGGGTCCATTTTCCTTACAATCTCCCCCCTTTTTGACGATTGATGACAACACGACCAAAGCAAACAAATAATAGAATTTTGAAATTTGAAAACTGCATACTTGCTAGGATGCAATGCAAGGGGCAAGGTTATATGATGCTAAAAGATAATGTTTGTAAGACTAAAAGATACCACATAAAAACTTATCTTGCCCTTGCAAATGTCCCCATGTGGCATTATGAATTTAAGCCTTGCTTTCTACAAATTCTCTCCATTACATAGACTAATCCATAATCCACTATCCTTACTTTCTCGGACCATTACCACTTGTAGACCAATACCACTTGTAAATTATTATGATCTAGCTTTTGGTCCTCTAAATTCTCCCCCTTTGGAATCAAACACCGAAAATGAAGATATTAGTAGCACAAAGGAGGGTCAAACTTTATGATCCTTTGTATGTAGAGTGGAATAGGTCACAAAATTTAACTCTCACATTATATAGATTAAGCTCCCCCTAAATATATGCATACATATGGTAGAAGGCAAAGCATATGCATAATTGGTAAATTATTACTCAAGGGAATTTAATCTATACAATGTATGGAGAAAGCATATAAATATCAAAATAAAATCAACATGATGATATCGGTTTAGAAATACCACATATGAAAACTAATTTGATTTCTACCACTTGCAATAGGTGGTGGATATTTGAAGTATGATGCTTAATTCCGGGGTCTCCATTTTCCTTGCAATGGACTACTACACACATGATAAGCTTGAAAATGTGTTAGTCTCAAAGCATCCAACTTGTAGAGTAACCTCCCCCTAAATTTGTGCACACAAGTATGGAATACTAGTAGGAAACATGCACATTGATTTTAGAATAAAAAATATCACTTGAAAGATGATATCATATGAATGTGAGAGTCATTTTTGAAGGCAATATTCGGGAGAAATTATCGACAATTTGGACTTTGGCACATATTAGATGAACAATCGAAAGACAAGCTATGTGTCGTGCTCCTAAACAATTTTAAACTATGTAGGTTTGCTCCAAGGGTTAAGAATGAAAACGAGCAAGCCTACCATAAGATATACCTAGTGTATGCATGACAAAAGATATAAGCATGCAAATGCAAACCTAGGCATGAAGAGTAACTAGATGCTTAAAGATGCCATTTGTAGGAAATTAAATCTAGTACCACTTGAATCAAATTGAATCTAGTTACCTAACATGGGAAGAGGAATTCAGGTCCATAGTATTTACTAACCCACTTGGCAATGATCTTGTCCATCATGATGTACCCCATGAAATGCACCCATACTTTACCAAGACTCTAAATTCCCTAAAGTCCATTGGACCTCTCACTTTTCTTTTGGGATCCAAACCTTCTTGGTGCTCTTCATGTTGGAAATGATTTCCTTTGGCACCCAAAAGCATTTGACCCCATTGATGGCTTGCTTGTTCACCTTAATGGCCACCACCTTGTTATTTTTCTTCGTCTTTAACAAGTATGGTGTGGAGACCTTCTTGTCCACCTTGTTGGTGTTGGTGTTGGAGAGCTTACTTGTTTGCTTCTTCTCTTTCTTCTTTGCTCCTCCACCATTCTTCACCTTGCACTTATAGGACTTGTGACCTTCCTTGTGGCACACGTAGCAAACCATGGTTTGTCCTTCATCAAGCTTCTTCACTCTCTTGACGGTGTTATCTTGATGAAGTTGGGCTTGCTTCGCCTTGCCTTTCACTTGAGTCAAGTCCTTGGTGAGGCGAGCTACTTCTTGCTTGAGTTGCTCGTTCTCCTTTGCAACCTCTTGTGTGCATGTATCTACAACAACTTTCTCAACACAAACTTAGTTGCACAAAGATGAGTCCAAACATAAATCATTACAAGAAGTAGAGGCATCCTTTTTAGACATGTTAAATATAGAACTTTTCTTTTTAGATGCCTTGGTGGGGGTTGTACTAATGGTTTCAAGATTAGCAACTTTATTAGTTAGCTCATCATAATGTTTGCACATGGTTTCCATTTTAGCAAGCAAACTTTTATAAGCATCTTGTGAGCTAGCTAACTTTTCTTTTAATTTTTCATTTTTCTTTACAAGTTGCTAATCATTGATTGTGCATGCATTTGTTGTTGCACTAGCCTCAAGTTGCTTAATTTTAGTAGATAGCTCAATATTGAGATTAGCAAAGTTCTTATATTATTCAAGCAAAGTTTTGTATGCTTCTTGTGAACTATCTCGCTTTTTTTAATTCTTCGAGCTTCTTTTGTTGACCAGTGCAAACTTTAGCATAATTAAGATTTTGTTGCACAATTTCATCATAAGAGGGTATTTCATCATCACTATCACTCTTAATAGAGGATGAGCTTTCGTTACCTCGTGCCATAAGGCACATACGAGAAGAGCTTGATCATGAGTGCTTGCGCCCTCACCTCTTGTGATAGTGTTCTTCTTCACTTGAAGAATCATCCCATGACCTTATTGATGTGATGGTTTGGTTCTTGCATGCCTTCTTCCTTGTCTTGGGTGTGAGCTTGTTTGGACAAACTTCCACAAAGTGCCTCAACTCGCCGCATTCATAGCATCCTCTCTTTCTTTGCTCATTTCTTTGATGGGTGAAAATGAGATCTTGGATTTGGATGGGCACACCCTTGATATTGAGCCTTTGGATTATCTTCTCCACCTTGTTGATTAGTTTGATTGATTCTTCATCAAGGTCGAAGGTGGAGGAGGAAGATTGATCATCTTCACTTGAATCATCATCATCATAATCGTCCTCATCTTCCTCTTCTTCTTCATTTGAAGAGCTTGAGCTTGTCTCAACTTACTTGCCCTTCATCTTCTTTTTCTCGCTACATGCGAGAGCTTTGCCTTTGCTCGATGAAGAGGCTTCGTCTTGACCCATCTTACGTGACATTTCAAATGCCACTATCTTGCCAATGACTATGCCCGGGGTCATGGTGCTCAAGTTCTCCATGTTGTGAAGGATGGTGATGATGCTTGCATATTTCTTTTGTGGTAGTACGGAGATGATCTTCCTCATGATGTCCATATCATCTAGCTTTGTTAATCCTATTGAATGGAGCTCATTGATAATTAGATTCATATGAGAATACATATCACGAACAAGCTCATCATTATTCATTGTAAATGAATCATAATTTTGTTTAGCTAGACAATGTTTTTGCTCATGGACATTAGATGTGTCGTCATGGAGCTCTTAAAGTTTTAACCAAATTTCATGTGCCGTATTTAAAGTGAACACTTGGTTAAACACATCCATACTAAATGATTTAAACAAGTAATTTTTAGCTCTAGCATTGAAATAAATTTCTTTTTCTTCACTCTTCGTGGGTTTATCAGGATTCTTAATGGGTTTCATCCCATCACGAGTGACTCTCAAAACACCCAAATCAACCGCCTCAAGGTGGCAAGCCATTCTAGCTTTATAATAGGGGAAGTTAGTGCCGTCAAAGTGCGGAGGCCTAGAGGTATCCATCCCAACCACTCTAAAAAGCGTCGACTCAACGGTGGTGAAGCCAAAAGTCCAAATTAAGCCAACCGGCTCTGATACCACTTGTAGGGGACCATGATACCTAAGAGGGGGGTGAATTAGGCAACTTAAAAATCTACTTCTAAATTATGACCTCTTTTACTAACCTTAGCAAAACCTATGCAAAAGAATAAACTATCTAAATATGTGCCTATGATTTTGCTAGTGTGTTCTATCTCTACCGCAAAAGGAGTAATACAATCAATGTAAATGCAGAAGCTAAAGAGCAAGGTAGAGATATGCAAACTCTTGTCGATGACTCTAGTATTTTTACTGAGGTATCAAGAAGCACGCAAGCTTCCCCCTAGTCCTCATTGGAGCCCCTTGCAAGGAATCCCTCACAAGGGCCAAGCTCCCAGTCGGGTAACTCCGTGGATAGCCTCTGGCCTTCGCCACGCGCAAGTGGGTCTCCGACGTGTCTTCCGGCAAGCCTCTCCCAAATGCTCCCCGCTGTCTTCAATATCAAGCTTCCGGTCGAAACACCGTGGGCCTTGTTTTCTCCGATACACGATGGCGACCACACTACAACCACGGTTGGTGTGATCTCGCAAGACTACAAGCCCCTCCGATGTACAACAATGGTGCGTGCAAGCACCGAGTGGTAAGAGGTATGCAAAGCTCACTAAACACTAGTCCTAAACCTATGCAAGCGCTTAAGCGGTGGTCTAATCAACCTAAGCACTTCGTAAAGCACCTACACTAATCACCTAATGAATCATTGAGCACTATGCAAGTGGAGATCACTAAAATGGTGTATCAACACCATTGATATGTTTCCTCAGCTCCACACACCTTAAATGGCCGGTTGGGGGTCTATTTATAAGCCCCACTGAGAAAGTAGCCGTTGGGGACGAAATTCTGCTTTTCTGCTACTGACCGGATGCTGATCACATCCTGACCGGACGCGTCCGGTCGTCCTGACCATTAGAGCCACGATCAACTGATCAGACGCTTCCAGCGTCCGGTCACATGTCACCGAATGTGTCCGGTCGCAATTTCGTCGCTATGGAACCTCTATGTACTCGATCGGACGCTGCTGTTATGCGTCCGATCGATTTGCCGCCAGTGTTCGGTCAATGCTGAATGTGTTGCTAGGATGATGAACAGTGCCATCGATGCGTCTGGTCATTTTACTTGTTCAGCGTCTGGTCGCTGCTGCTGACGCCTGCCATAGCCGAGTCACTGATCGGAGCATCCGGTCGATCACCGTCCAGCGTCCGGTCTAGTGTCCGGTCACCTCTGTGAGCTCGTATCTTCGTGATCTTGCGTCTGACTTGGTTCCTATCTTTATGCTTGAACTTTGCTTGATATCTTGAGTCTTCTCTTGTTATTCTAGGGTCTTGCTTATGGTGTTGATCATCGGATCATCACATCGCCTTCGTCCAAGTCACGTCTTGCACCCTATTGAACTACAAAACAATCACTTGTAAATTCATTAGTCCAATTTGGTTGTATTGGTCATCAAACACCAAAATCCAAAGTAAATGGGCATAGGGTCCATTTTCCCTACACAACATGCCTCCGCATGCGCGTGTTTTGCGCACCAACACGGGGCCTACACCGCCTGGACGTTGCCCGCGCCGCTAGACTGCGCACGAGGACCGTTCGCGCCCCCTCCTGCTTCCCACGTGCATCCCATGTCCAACACCCGATCTACTTTTGAAACATTCAGATGCAACACTTGTAACATACGTCTAAAGACAGATAAAACACTTGAATGCTTCTGAAACACTTGAAAAAAAATGCTTGAAACCCATTACAAACATACGTAACATCCAGATAAAACACTTGCAATATATGTGTGAAAAACATATGCACATCCAGATAAACACGCTTGCAATATACGTCTAAAAACACAGATAAATCATTGGGAACAGACACTTGCAACATACATGTACAACCATTGCAACATATGCTATATCCCGATCTACTTTTACAACGTCCATCTAAAACACTTGCAACATACCCCCTGAAACATCTGAAACACTTAAAATATACGCTTGCAACATGCGTTTTAACCGTTCTTCTTCCATACGACGCAGAACAGAGTGGGGAATGGCCCATTCCGGCCAGCCGACATCTGAGGACAGTGGCGCAGCCTGAGCCTGGCCAGCGACGACCCCTGTTCCTAGTCGCCTGGCCACACGTGGCGTCCGGGCGCCTGCGTGGCTGCTGCTAGGTTGGCCCAACAGCCAGCGACACCGACAAGCGGCTCAACCCCGGTGGCAGCATGGAGGCTAGCTGGCTCGGTGGAGGCGGCCACGACGAGCGGGCAGTGCGGTTGTGGCGGTGGAGAATAACGCTGGGAGGCAGAGTGGGAAAATGCCGCATCCTCTAGTTTTTTTAGAAGCCCGTCTAGTTGATTTGGTAGAAAGAGCAGGTTGCTTGGGCCAATCCGCAGGCCTAGGAAGCAAGCATGTGGGTGGACGGACGGCCTAGCTGCAGCGTTACCGAACAAAAAATAATCAGCTAGGCCAAACTACTTGCACGCCGCGGCGGCGCAAAAAGTTGTTATACTGCCACGCATAACTAGGATCATATTGGCATGCAAAACCTAGCTATCCACGCACTCAACCCATGGCGGGCGGCGGCGACGACGTCCCGGTCTCGCCGCGTGCACGGCAGCCAAGAGGAGGGCGGCGGAGACACAAGGCAGCGGCGTGCCTCCCGCTCGACGTCATCGTGGAGATCGCGGCGTGCTCCGACGCGGCCACCCTCGTGCGGTGCGCGGCCACGTGCAGGGGCGCGCGCCGCCGCGTTGCCGAGGACCCAAACCTCCGCGCCCGGCTCCGCCTCCGCGACACCGGCCGGTTCCTCCTCCCACTCCTGCCCAGCCACCTGGCGGGGATCGACACCCACGACGACGACAGCAACGAGAAGACCGACTTGTACCTGGTAGACACCACGGTGCGGACACCACCCGTCTCGTCAGGGCCACCTTCGCCGAAACCGAGACATTGAGGAGGGACGCCTTGCCCGTGGACTCGCGTGGCGGCCTCGTCCTCGTTCGCGCAACAGCGACGTCTCAGGCTCACCCGTGGCAACGGCAGCATGACCAGCTGCTCATGTGCAACCCGGCCACCCGTCGCCGCCAGGATCTCCCGCCGGAACCAGCGTTCCCGCTGCATGCTGGCCAGAGTACGGAAGTAAAGTACGTGCTGCTCGTCAGCGACAGCGACGGCGAGGGAGGCGCTGCTGTCGGCCGACCTTTTCAAGTGCTCAAGGCGAAGCTAGTGTTGTCGAAGAGAAACCCTTACTACCGTCGCCTGATGGTCCATACCTTCTCGTCGGAGCACGGCGCGTGGTCCCCGTGTTGGTTTGATCTCCCAACCACAGTGGCCCAACGGCCACTTGGGCTTTGACCTCGCGCCCTGATCGGGGGCGCCCAATCCATCTATGGCTGGCGGGCCCCCGTCACACTGCGCATTAAATAGAGGTGGGGTCGGCGGCTCTCAGTACGAGGTTCGTCTAAGCCGTACGCCCCACCTAGAAACCCTACTCCGATCTAACAGAGGGGCGCAGCCAGTGACGGGAAGCACCGCCGCCGCCACTGCACTGCGCCACCATGGTCTTCACCGCTACTCCGACCGTCGCTGCCGTGTGCAGATCTTCATCGATGAACCAGCGAAGGCAGGGAGCTCCTAAGACGGTCAGATGCTCCTACTCTCTCTCTGTCTCCTACTCCTGAAGATTCTCTATGTCACTAGTTATTCCAAATAAAAAAGAACTCACCCACTGGATCCGCACCTAGATGATCTAAAGAGTACTAACACCCCGCTCACGGAGATCCCGACGCCTAACATACACGGGAGGTACATCTGCTGGGCATCGCGGCGAAATGTCCTGGTAGTCGGCGACGTCGTGCACTGGCTGTACCTGACCGACGTCGGGAGCTACGTGCTGATGCTCCACGTGAGAGCGGCGCGGGTGAGCGAGACGGCTCTCCCGGCGAGCTTCCCCCGTGGCGACGCCCCCGGGAGACGTAGCTACCTCTTGGCGACGGATTCGGCTGGAGGGAGCCCGGTCGTGCTCGTCGCCGACGTCGAGAATAAGAATATACGCACGTGGGAGCAGTGCAAGCGCACCAAGACCAAGTTGTGGAAGGCGCGGCCGCAGGTGGTGATAGAGAGGGAGGCCATCCTGGGGTTCAACGACGAGGTGAAGGAGGCCGTCCTGCGGTGCAACGACGACATGGTCAAGATCTTCGGGAGGGAAGAAGGGACGAGGAGGACGAGGACCATGTGTGGTCCTGAGCTATTGTGGTTCGGAGAGAGGAGCGGCGCCGTGCTCCTTGAGACTCATGGCTGCTGTTTGCTCTGGCTGGATCTGCACCCCAAGAAGATCGTCAGGTGCTTCTCTTCTGAACGTCGGTTGTCATACGAAGTGTATTGTCCCTGCGAGGTGGATCTTTCGTTTTGGGTGCCAACCTTCAGCAGTGCTGTTACCATTTGATTTTTCATTTGTCATCAAATTTGCCGTTTTTTCAATTCGGGTGTCTCGAGTGCTTGGCACTTGGCAGGTGTGTGTCTATCTGCATATATACGAGGAAAAGCTTGTATGCGTGAGGCATGCACGGCTTGGTTGAGACAAAAAAAACAACATTCCAGCTAGTATTTCTAGTTATAATTCATTTAGTTTATTCATTTGCTTTTTTTCCAATTCAGATCTCTCTTTTGCATGGCAGATGTATCAGCACATATATTTGTATTAATAACTATGAAAACATGCATGGATTATGCACCCCTCAGTTAAAATTTTCTTTTTACGTGCATGATGGATTGATATGCCTCATGAATGTGCAAAACTAGGATATCCTGCTTAGCATTTTGTTTATACATATAGAAGAGAGAAAAAAAAGAAAAGAGAAGAGTTGTATCTTGTTTCCACCTAAGGCTCATGGATTTCTATGTCACTCGTGATGTCCACTTGCAGCTATCATCACTCTTTCTCTCTCGCTTTGTTTCTCACCTTTCTCACAATTGACAACAGCCATGCCAAGGATGGAGCTCTGGTCGAAATTGGTCTACAACGGATCTAATTCGGAGGATCTGGCAACCACTAGCACCAACGATGATCATGTGGCCATAGGCAGCTGATGTGGGAGGAAAAGGGAGAGGTTGGCTGTACCGGTGGTCAGAGGAGCCCAAAGCCAAGAAGAGATAACAGGTTGGCGAGGCATCTTTCATGGGCGTAGAAATTAACTAGCCGGCAGCGTAGGAGTCCTCAGTGGCGGCCAACAGAGCCGAGGAGGAGGAGGCAATCGGTACTCACAAGACTGCCGACAAGACAAGACAAGACAAGACAAGACAGGAGCCGTGTTCCAAAGATGGCCCAGCTCACAAGATTAAGACGTATACCGTAAGACTACAAGAAGATATGATTTATTGTATAAAATCAAATAGGATATTTTTCTTGTAATTCTACCCCTCCAGAGTATATAAGGAGAGGCGGGAGTCCCGTAGTGGGCATCTCCACATATCTCAATGCAATACATCGAAACACAGGATGTAGGTATTACGTCACACTGACGGCCGAACATGTCTAAATCTTGTGTCTCGGTGCTTCTATTACCATCTAGTTCGTATCTCGCGCAACTCCACCGATTCATCTACTACCGTGGGCATATCCCTTTGTAGACTGCCGACCAGATTTCGTCGACAATGGCACGCCAGGTACGGGATGTGCGTGCTGATTTTATGGGTGAACCAGATGGGAATCTTTTCTTCAATCAACGTCTCCGGCAACTCAGCATTCGGCGGCAACTCGACAATGGCATGCAACGGATTGCTTTCCTCGGCGAACGGCCGCACGTGCTGGAGTCCGACGCCTTGCCATGCACCTCCAACAGACGCAACACACGCCAACAAGATCGGAGTCAAGTAATCTAAGAAAGCTAAGTCAAGTCGCTTCCTAATTAAATATGTTATTATACTTCCAGATATACTTGTATGTCTGCATGATTTTGGTTGGGAGAAACCTAATTGCATCTTGTTGTTGCTCGTGATTTCTGATCAGATACGTAAGATCATTTCCGCGGATCACGACAACCAGCAATTAGGAAAGGTGGCCGGCGATAGCGCGATGTGGAGCAGTGTTTCCACCAAAGATGTTGGTCGACCGTACAAGCTAATTGGAGTAGTTGAAGAGATATACAAGCACATATGCATCTGGATCTACATCACCATGCAAGCAACCTCGCGTATCTCAGGCATGCAAGGACATCATGACTCGCCGACTCCTCTATTCCACTCGACGTCAATCAAGCTAAGTCACGCTTTAATATTCTTCTAAATATTCTCTAATCTTCATATGTCTCTGATGTCTCTTCATGTTGTTTTCTCCATAATCATTCTCCAAATGACTTTTTTCTCCGCGTATACCATCTTAAAGATGACACCCGCTTTCGACTCAATAAATCCCCGAACAGTCATGTTGACGCTCGGATGTCCCCAGAGACGGCCCTGTCTCTGGCTTCTCCCTACATGTGCACGAGCGTCTGCCCTCTGTGTTATGAGTGGTCGGCAACGGCTTTTTGACGACGCTTTGTTCTTCTTATATGCATACGGGCTTCGCGTTATGGTTAACGGGCTAGCCAGGGCTAGAGACTCAGCTACAAACTAACTGTTCGGAATCTTTATATTAAATATAAACACTTTATCCAAAAACAAACATAATGTTCATCTACAACTGATCGTCGAGCTCCATACGCTATTTCATCACTGCTGATTTTTCTCCAGGTTTCATACATTTTATTTTTACATCATGAACTACCTGTTCTACATATTTTTATTTCAGGGGCCTAGTTTAGTCAACGAGCTTATGTGTAAGCTCGGGGACTGGATCCGTCAGGAAGGACAAGAGGATCATCGTCTCGGTGGTCGCGCCACTTGGCACTCGGACTTTGTGGGGGATATACCCCCGGGTACCACAAGATGGTACATGGGCCGCACCATCCGAGGTGACCCGGGCCATAAGATCAAGACGTGCACAGCAAGATTACAAATTGTACTAGATATTGTAATAGTACCAAATAGGATACTTTACTTGTAACCCTCCTCCTCCAGACTATATAAGGAGAGGCAGGGGTCCCCCTCAGGGAAGACAATCCATCTAGATCTCAATATAATACACCAAAGACACAGGACGTAGGGTATTACGTCGATCAGACGGCCCGAACCTGTCTAAATCGCTGTCTCTGCGCCTTGTGTCACCATCTGGTTCCTAATTACACGCACCGTCTACCGATAATCTACCACCACGGGCACCCCCCCTCGGTGGACTACCGACCATATTTCGTCGATAGTGGCGCACTAGGTAGGGCAGTGATCTATCCCAGTCAAGATCGATCCCGGCGTTTAGCCTCCGCCGAGCTCCGACCACCAGACCACGTCTCGAGCGGCTCCGCCGAACTCCGACCACCAGACCACCAGACCATGTCCCGAGCAGCTCCACCGAGCTCTGACCACCAGACCACGTCCCGAGCGGCTCCGTCGAGCTCCGACCACCGGACCACTAGACCACGTCCCGAGCGGCTCCGCTGAGCTCCGACCACCAGACCACATCCCGAGCGGCTCCGCCAAGCTCCGACCACCAGACCACGTCCCGAGCGGCTCCGCCGAGCTCCAACCACCAGACCACCAGCCCATGTCGCAATGATGATCGCCACGAAGAACGGCGCTATGACAACCGCGACCACCGTCACGACAGGTCAGAAAGCTCGAGGACCGAACAACTTCATCACCGCCGACCAGATTTCTATCCAAAGATAAGTACACTTCTAATATTTATATTTAATATAATTTTCATTACGACATTTCTCCACAACATCCTTGTCATGATTATTCTTCAAATAATGTTTGTCCATATATACAATCTTAAATATAACATACAGCTATACTTAATGCAAATCCTCGACCAGTCATGTTGACGCTCGATGCCTACAGAGACAGCCATGTCTCCGGCTCCTCCCTACACGTGCATGAGCGTCTGCCCTCTGCGTTATGGGTGGTCGACAGTGGCTCCTTAGCGACGCTTTGTTCATCCTACACGTGCACGGGCTCCGCGCCCCGCGTTATGGTTAACGGGCTAACTAGGACTGGAGACTCAGCTACATACTAACTGGTCGGGCAATTTATATCAAGTATAAACACAAACTTCACATTAACACTGATGTTTACAAAGCACCAACTACTTTATCACATCATGCTCATGACTGCTGAGCGTTATTTCTTCATCGCGGATTTTTTCTCCATAATTTATTATTTTGTACATCATGTACTACCATTCTACATATTTATATTGCAGGAATTTTGAGCTATGTTCGGGGACTTCGTCG
Organism: Miscanthus floridulus; assembly: GCF_019320115.1. Taxonomy (NCBI): domain Eukaryota; kingdom Viridiplantae; phylum Streptophyta; class Magnoliopsida; order Poales; family Poaceae; genus Miscanthus; species Miscanthus floridulus. The sequence goes on along the minus strand of NC_089582.1, from coordinate 146,738,636 downwards.
CTCGCTTCTCGACCTACGCTCGGGGACTACCTCGATCACTCTCCGACCACAGCTCGGGGACTTCATTGCTCGCTCCTCGACCTGTGCTCGGGGACTGCCTCGATCACTCTCCGACCACAGCTCGGGGACTTCGTCGCTCGCTCCTTGACCTGTGCTCGGGGACTGCCTCGATCACTCTCCGACCATGGCTCGGAGACTTCGTCGCTCGCTCCTCGACCTGTGCTCGGGAACTGCCTCGACCACTCTTCGACCATGGCTCGGAGACTTTGCGTCTCGACTACATGTGGCTAGCAACTCGCATACAGTTGGGATATTTTTTTCTCACTTAGACCTTGCTACAAGGCTCATACCTCGCCTTCCAGCAAGCTCGGTGACTACATTGGTACGATGCACCTACCGGTGCATCTCGTATCGCCTATACGACGATTGGATTCTCAACTTAACTAGGAATTCTTTTTAGACCCTGGCACCACGTGCCTACGTCACCTACTATCAGGCTCGGGGACTAAGTGGGCACACTTCACCTTGCGGTGAATGTGTTTGTTTTTCGACTACTACGCCTCTGATGATCAAGGACGCTACGCTTCAAGACGCACTTATATTTCTTTTCAGAAATACAAGTGGGCATACTTTCCAGGACAGAAATCTTTTTCTTTCTTTTTAAGAGCACCATACATTCTTCGGACAACCTACTTCTCCGGCGACAACGGTGGTCGGAGATATCAAGAACTCAAGCCTCACTGTTCGGAGAAGGTTAAAATGGCGTGTCGTATCAGAATATATGGCGCTCGGGGACTAGCTGTGGGGGATATACCCCCGGGTACCACAAGATGGTACATGGGCCGCACCATCCGAGGTGGCCCGGGCCGTAAGATCAAGACGTGCACAGCAAGATTACAAATTGTACTAGATATTGTAATAGTACCAAATATGATACTTTACTTATAACCCTCCTCCTCTAGACTATATAAGGAGAGGCAGGGGTCCCCCTCAGGGAGGACAATCCATCTAGATCTCAATACAATACACCAAAGACACAGGACATAGGGTATTACGTCGATCAGACGGCCCAAACCTGTCTAAATCGTTGTCTTTGCGCCTTGTGTCACCATCTGGTTCCTGATTACACGCACCGTCTACCGATAATCTACCACCACGGGCACCCTCCTCGGTGGACTGCCGACCATATTTCGTCGACAGACTTCACCACCGACCAACTGGTCAGACCGTTCGGCTCATGGATTTCATCGCCGACCAGTTGGTTGGACTGTTCGACGCTCACTTCCGCTCAGGCATTCACTTCACCGTCGACCAGTTGGTTGCACTGCTCGGTGCTAATCATCAACCCATTGGTCATATTGATCGTCGCTTCGACTTCACCGACAGCTACGTTGAGTACTTGCCAGCTATGCTGGGGACTCCTCGGCCTTTGGATTCTTCGTGCAAGAGTCGCCAGCTAAGCTGGGGACTCCCTTGGCATTTGGATTTTGCTACGTCTCATCGGTGTGCTATCAAGTTGCTCCATGTTGTTCGGATCAAGGTGCTGATCTTGGGCAACATGTTTGAGGTCTTGATAAGTACATGACAGATGACGTTGGCAAGCTTTCATTAAAATTCTTTGACCCTGCTACAAAATTCATTTTTTCATCTTCCAGCAGGCTCGGAGACTAAGTGGCTACACTTCACCTAGCGGTGAATGTAGTACTTTTTCTGATTTACCCTCCTTATTGACTAAGGAGTCTAAGTGGCTACACTTCGCCTAAGGTGGAGAATTTTAAATTTTTATGTTGAGCCACTTACATCCTTCTAGCAAACTTTACTCGAGTAAGTTCAAGCCTAGCTCCCAGTTGAACTGCTCGGACATCTGCTTCAACTGCCCGGACGTCGTTTTCAACTGCTCGGACGCCTGGTTAACAGCTCGGATGCTTGTTTCAACAACTCGGCTCACAATAAAATTGGTCAGAAGCCTATCTCTGGTGATCAGCAGCAAGTTGGACAACTCGGACAAGCTCAAGATGGCGTTGCACAAAGGATACAAGGCGCTCAGGGACTAGCTGTGGTGGTAGCGTTGCTCAAAGGATACAAGGTGCTCGGGGACTAGCTGTGGGGGATATACCACCGGTACCCACAAGACAAGACATGGGTCGCGCCCCAAAGGTGGCCCAGCCCACAAGATCAAGACGTGCACTGCAAGGCTACAAGAAGATATGATTTATTGTATAATACAAAATATGATATTTTTCTTGTAACACTACCCCTCCAGAGTATATAAGGAGAGGCAGGGTCCCGTAGTGGGCATCTCCGCATATCTCAATGCAATACATCGGAACACAGGATGTAGGTATTGCATCATATTAATGGCCGAACCTATCTAAATCTTGTGTCTTGGTGTTTGTATTATCATCTAGTTCGTATCTCGCGCACCTTCATTGATTCATCTACTACCGTGGGCATACCTCTCGGTAGACTGCCGACCAGATTTTATCGACAGGGGGAGAGAGGGGGTAGGCAGGAGAAAGAAGTAGCTATTGGCATCTCAGGCATCCTCAATGGCAACTTTTAAATAGTTAGCTAGATTGGGCTTAGAAATAATTAAAAAAAAAGAACATCACAGTGGAGAGTTATTTGAGCTATGGGAGAGTTATTTCTAGGAGATCGTGTTAGAATAGCTATTTGGGTGTCGCTAGCTATTTTATCTTTTTTCCTGAAAGCTAATAGAATTATTTCTGAGTAGCTATTTAGAAACCATTAGGAGAGAGAGAGAGAGAGAGAGAGGGGGGGGGGGGGGGGTTGTTTATTGGGGAGTGTTTGTTTATTCTCGGTGGTCCATCCAGCATTGGTGAGGGTCATGTGAGGTCTGAGTACATCGATGGATTGTGGCGCAAAAGCATATCTGGATTGGGTTTCAAGGCGCCACATTGGTAAATAATGGTCCAAATCTTGATTGGCCATCTGCTTATCCTCATTCGCACGGTGGTTGCACCAGCGGCAGGTGGTTGCACCGGTGGCATGATCGTCGAGGACGCAAGAAAACATAGAACGTCTATCATTAAATCTGTTTATCCTCGTTTGCGCCGGTGGGCGGTGGCATGATCGTCGGGACGCAAGAAAGAATAAAACACCCATGATTAAGATGGATGCGGTGGAGGTATAAAATGCCCTAGGGAGTGTCACTAAACTGGCTGCAACACCAAGCACACCAGAAGCAGAAGAAGAGCCCAAGACAAGCTACACCAGCGATACGGAGGCCCGGAAGCCTAGACAACATTTACTGATGGTACAGTAGCTTAATGTAATTCATTTCATTTTCCTATTATTATTCTTATTGGCCCCATTCGCTGGACTGAAACTTGACTGCAAAACATTGTTCTGGCTGAATTGTTGCGAGAGAAAAACACTGTTCCGCCTAAAATAACAAGCCAAACAAACCGAATATGAGGTAAGCCGAACGAGACCTACCTCTCATGTATATATTGGAACGTTCCAAAACTATGGGTCGATGGGATCACGCAAGATGACGTTGACCATGGTTGTCAGCTTGCACAACCTTATCTTTCACCAGCTTGGATCTAAATCTAATGACCACAGCACCATGTTCCATTCCTCCGGCAATAAGAAATCACCCACCATCTACTCATCCCACCCGCTCATGTTCCCTCGTGTCTCTTCCGTCATCTTCTAGCGCACACAGCATAGCTGCAAGCTGAGGCACTGAAATCCCAGGCAGGAGATAATGCCAATGACAGTTGCTCATGATATTTGTTTCAACTACAAGAGAGCATGCGTTTCAGTTTTACAAAGATTTCGATCAACAGGCGCTAGCAATCAACAGTCCTTTCACATTCAATCGCCAGGTCCCAGAAAACCTTCCAGGGCATATCAGCAGAACAAAATGTTTCTGAAAGTTCCTACTTACCCACAACAAAAAACGCGACTTCATCTACAAAAGTTGGAAGTACGATATGAGCTCTATGATCTTGCACTACTCCATTCAGTTCGGCGTGCACCAACCCACACTGACAGATAGGACGCGGTCATGATGAACCCCCGAATACCTGCAATACCATGATGTTTGTTAATAATAACTGGTGGACACAAGAATTTTGAGACACGTTTCCATGAGAGCTGAAACTTACACCAGCTAAAATGTCTTTTGAAAGCGTAGATTTAGTTTTGGCATCAGTCTCCCCGACTGGTTTCTTTTGAGGAATTGGACGAGCAGTTTTTGTTTCTGGGGCATTACTGGCTTCTGCTCCTTCTGCCTTCTGCTTCTGTTTCAGTCCAGGATAACACGTTTATAAAATTTGAAGGCAAGTCACTGTGACAGTATAGTCCATGGCGATTACATCTCCCTAGGATAGGAGAAACATGATTCGACCACAGCAAGTTTATAAGATTTCATTACTAAACTGAGTCATAAAGAGCATATAACAGGACAAACATATAACAACCAGTTCGACCATAATCAATAGAACAATGAGGCCAGATACTTTACATTGGCGATTGTTCCTTTGTGGATTAAACAAAAAAAGAATCAATGAGAAAATCATCTAATATGAGTATGGATTAAGGGGCACAAACAAGTATACAGACTAGAGCCAACAGATAAACAGCAACACAAAAAAATTTCCATATCTTGTATGTATGCAAAATACGACGAACCTTTTTCCTGCGCTCTTGAATGTGCTTCAATGCGCGAGACTTTTCAACATTGGACAGGTAGTGATCACGTTGTTTCTTTGCTGCTGCTATCTCCAAGGTTAATTTCTGCTCTCTGATGTGAGTTTTCTCAGCTGCATTAATTCAAAGGATTATAAAACTTGGAAAACTATTCTAATCATCAAGCACTTTCACCAGAAGTTTAAATAACTTTTATATTTTGGACTTTTCACATACCCATTTCACCAACCAGATCATCCCATTTGAACTTCCTGAGGTATTTAATGTTCCAAATGTCATAATAAAATGGAGATCTCTTCTTCCCGCCTAATAACGTACAACATCAGCAGAGATTATTGTCCAGTGGTTGCCAAGTAAAATACAAGCTCTAAAGCACATATACTATGATCTCTGTGAAAGAGCTATACATCTAATACCCCTTCAAACAGGCTGACGGTCAACAAGTGTACAAAATGGGGCGGCAAAAGGCAGGGGGGTCATACATAATAATACATAGAACTACAAAACAAATAATAGCAAAGAAGAATAAAATGGCAACGAGAACACACCTATTTGTTCACCATTAAGCAGATTAGCCACTCTCTTGGCAACACTCTTCTTCGCAAATTCAATCCACCTAAAAGATTTTGGTAGCAGAATGAGTACGTACAAATATTGAAGAGAACACTAGAAAATGTTTGGAGGCTTCAGTAAAACTATTCACAAATGCACTAAAGCTGGTGCTGGTATGAATATTGCACATGCTTTACTTCTAGAGTAATATTTCAGATGAGGAATGCAAAGTTCTTCATAGCAGTGCATCTGTCTTTTGTGTGTGTATGTCCTGTCCAAACATACCCTTCGGCGTAAGCCTTCGCTTTAACAGTAGTATGCTTCCGATGACCTTGACCTGAAGGTGGGCATGACATATATGAATATATAAGAGACTTTTAATCGGCAAACATTGAAAAACTAATATGGTTATATTTTTAAGTTCTTAATGTCATATATTGAGAAAAATAATAAGCTATGTTACATGACCAATAAAGAGAAGCTGAAGTGATTTTTCCCTTAAATCAGACATCTAAGTTCTAACACATCAAAGAAAGAAAAAAAGGAAATCGGTGTACTGTTGTGGCAACATGCACTTCAATTAGTATGGAAACCACAATTAACACCATGCAGTGAGGCACTGAAGTTGATATTTTTCCTCTATCAAGAACTACATTTTCACAAATGGAAGCAGCACAAGCAACATGAAAATTGAGTGTCTCCCCCATAATCCAACCACATCAGACGATGAAGGCTACCACGCAATAGGATTAATAAGCTCCTGAAATATGCACTACGCTCTGCCGCTAGCTACGCCTACGCCCACCAAAACAGAAGAGAACACGAGCATCGATTTCAGGTAGCTGGTTACCTTCAGGCACGAGGTAAATCCTGAGCACCTCGCCGTACTTAGAGAGCATCTGGCGGATGTGCGACGGGTTCATGTGCGGCGGGACGCGGCTGAGGTAGCACACCCCACGCTTGCCGATCCCGCCCAGGATATTCCCCAGCCGCTTCCTCTTGCCCCCCGCTCCTTCCCCTCCTTCATCCTCGTCCTCGCTTCCAATGCCTTGCTCACCGTCCTCCAGGAAGTCATCTTCCTCCTCGTCCGTGAACTGGTCTCTCTCGGGGTGCTCCGCCATGGCTAGCTAACTGGATCAGGGCGGCAGGCGGTAGGGGAGGTAGGTGCCTGTGCGTGCGCTCCTAGCGGTGGTCTCCCTAGGCGAGGCGGCGGCAGAAGGGAGCTGGACGGCGGCGGGTTGCCGCGCGGCGCGGTTGGAACGGCGGGTCGGGCGTGGAGTGGCGGCGATGGGGTTTCGAGAGGAGTTCGGGTGGGCTAGAGAAGGACGACGGGAACCACTGGTTGGGCCGCATGGGCCCTGGGCCCCAGAGGACGGGTCGGGATTTCCTTCCGTGGGCTGAGAGGTGGTTGACTGATTGGGCCCCAAATGAAATCGGACACTACTCGAAAAGAAGGAAAAAGTCCACATTATCTCCTCAACTTTTACGAAAGTCTGTTTTTCCTCTCTGAACTCTAAAACCGGATAAACCATCTCCATGAACTTATAAAACCATTCATTTTACCACCATGACCGGTTAAAGCGGCTTTCAAAGGCCGTTTTGTCTTTTTCTTTTTTATTTATTTTGGCTGAATCTTTGAAAAATCATAGTAAATCACAATAAAATCATAAAATAAAAAATCCAATTTTGTTGGACACCACATGAGTAGATCTACACAGTGAACATATAATATGATATTTTTTAGTACAAATTTTTTGTTGAAGCTTTAGATATATGCTTTTCTATAATTAATTCATAGCTGCATTTTCTATAGTCCAATTGTGGTAAAATTTTTATGGTGGATTAATTATTATATGTTTGAATTGTAGTAAAAATTCCATAGTCATTGGATCATGTATAACTAAGTTATAGATTTATAAATATTTTTTAACAAGCTTACACCTAAATAAATCTACTAAGTTGTACATGATTCAATGAATATAAAATTTTTAATACAGTTCAAGCATACAATAATTAGCCCACAGTAAAAATTTCACCACAATTGGACCATAGAACTACAACTATGAATTAATTATAGAAAAGCATAGATCCAAAGCTACAGCAAAAAAAATTATACTAAAATATACCATATTATATATTCACTGTGTAGATCTACTCATGTGGAGTCCAAAAAAATTAGATTTTTTATTTTATGATTTTTTTGTGATTTACTATAATTTTTCAAAGATTCAGCCAAAATAAATAAAAAAGAAAAACACAAAAACGCTTTTGAAAACCACATATAACTAGTTAGGGAGGTAAAACAAATGGTTTTAAAAGTTTAGAGATGTGGTCTACCCGGTTTTAGAGTCCAGGAGAAAAAACAGACTTTCACAAAAATTGAGGGACGTAATGTAGACTTTTTCCCAAAATGAAAAAAAGAGAGTAATGCAACACTGCTCACTGAATCACTGTCCAGCTTTTCTGCAGACCTAGGGTCCGTTCAGTTCTTACAGAACCGCTCCCTGGAACCGTTCCTGGTCGGATTGTTTGCCATATTTACATAAACAAACAGGCCTTAATGAGGATGGAGATCGCCTGTTCTTATACAAGATAGAAAGAAACTGTTGGCGAATCATGCCACGGGAGGATAGGCCTGCGCAGGTTGCCTTCATCTTCTACGTGAGACTTGAGAGCGAGGTAGTATGTATCATTAGTCATTACCAAGGTGGTTACATACTTGCATCCATGTAGACACTGACAACACTCGAAATACCATTCATATAATATTATCCTCGAACGGACTGCGGCAATCTATTTACTTTTGTGAGATAGGCAATATTATAATTTTGAGTCCCTAATTTTGTTAAATGGCACGATTTTCCAAACTTGTTAAATGGTGTATTGTAAGTTCATTTTTAGACCATGCTTAATTGCTAACCATTGTGGTGCATGTACCATCGTATTCCAACATACAATCATCTTCCATATACGATAGCACTGGCGCCCGGACGCCCACGGCTGCTTCGCCCCATCCGCTTGGATTCGCGTGCCACCCACGCCAGATCCGTTTCCACGCTTGCATCCGAACCGTCTGCTTCAGACCCACGCTGCTAGGATGACTCGCCCCGCCACTTCCACACCGCCGCGGCGCCCATCTCTTCCAGGCCGCCCGGAAGACTCGCCCCCGCCTCTTCCACAACAGCACCGTGCGACCTGTGCCTCCTCCCTACACCGCTGGCGGCGGCCTGCACCTCCTCCACACGTCGGTGGCCGCGTTTGGCCCTGCCTGTCCTCATGGACACCAACGCTGGTGGTCTGCACTTGCAATATGAAACACTCAAATACAACATACATTTAAAACAGATGCAACATTTGGGACATACGCTTGCAACATGTGTATGAAACATATGCAATATCTAGATAAAACAATTACAACATGAAAAACACTTACTATAACATAAGACTGAAACGGTTCAAACATTTGAAACATACTGTTGTAACATATGTATGAAAACATATGCAACATCCACATAAAAAATGATTGCAACATACGTCTGAAAACAGATAAAACATTTTTAACCAACGCTTGCAACATGCTTCTAAAACACGTACAACATATACAACATGTGCAACATCCCCCAATCTACTTTTGCAACATCCATAAGAAACAACTGCAACATACCTTTAAAACGACTGAAACACCTAAAGCATACATTTCCAACACAGGGGAGGGGAAGCCTGGGCCGGTCGATTCCAGCCGTCGGGGTCGGAGCCGACAGCGCACGAGCACCACCGCCTACCGGGCTTGGCTCGACAGCGACGGTGGGGGATGGGGGAGAGGAGCGCCATGGCCGCCAGGGCGGGGGAACTTGGTCGCTCGGGTGAGAGACGGCGCTGCCGAGGGTGGGGAGGGCGTCGCGCCGGGGTGGAGAGCCACCCACTCCCCTGCAACACCGTCGCGCCACCTCCATGGATCTCATCGGAGGCGAGTGAATCTCGCCTAGGGTAGGGGAGAGGGCCGCCGGATCTACGGGTACTGGAGGACGCTAGGTGTTGGTGCACTGCGATAGGGAATGAGGAGCATGGAAGGAGTAAGGGCGGGAGCAGAGCGAGACGTACGGGAGTCGATTTTGTTTCTTTAGACTAGCAGCACATGCTGCAATGAGTGGAGCGACAAGTCTCTTAACAGTAGCTTTTGCGTTCCATATACCATCGTCTTCCATATATACCTGAGAATCGTCTTCCATAAGTAAAGTGGATGGATTCAGATATCACGTGCCCTTAAATCCGGCTTGATCCGCTTCTTTTTTCATCCGGAACAGTATTTTCCTCTCACAAATTCATCCAGATTCATCCAGATTCCTCTAAAATTCCTCCAAACAAACGGGGCCCTAACATGGATACGAGTACAGCCAAGACTTGTGATTAAACCATCATTATGGACAAAGAAACGGAGAATCGTCCTCCATGTGTGGAGTGGATTCAGATATAATATGGATACGAGTACAGCCAATACTTGTGGATTAAAAAACAGATACAATATCGATACGAGTGATATAATATCGAGGATAGATTAAAACACACCATTTTAGATTAAAAACCCGCAACATTTAAAATTAAGCATTGCAAAGAGAACTCATTAACTCCGCCCAGCACATAACATCGCCCAGCAGTTCCGCTATTTCAAGATAAACAGATATTCAAAAATCTGGCAGCACTCAACAATAAACTCCAACCAACATTTCTATAACAAGGTAACTAGAAGGGATAAACTCTCGCATCCCAGCACAAACTTTAAGCGCTGCCGGCTGTTGCCCAATCTCAGCATTTGAACTCTAGATCTTGTTGAAAGCAACAATGTCGCAACTCTGAACGTACTCATTGATTGGCTCTTCCGTAAGGTGATCCTCAATTAGGCTGTCGACGGACACAAGATCGTCGACAATCGTCAACATAATAGTCAGCTTCTTGATGCCGTATCCAACAGGCACAAGCTTTGCTGTATCACAAGTTCATGTCAAATGGTTAATACAGACACAAGCTTTGTTGTATTCCAAGTTTATGCCAAATGGTTAATACAGGCAAATCGGTAGCATAGCATAGTAAGCAGACAGAAACAAGTAACTTACATGCTCCCCAAGTGAGACCCTCCATCTGGACACTGCGAACAGCCTCCTCCAGCTTCTTCATATCAGTTTCATCGTCCCATGGTTTGACATCCATAAGGACAGAGGATTTACCACCTGTAAATATATGTAAAGCCATAAATAAGTAACAAGACCTAAAAGTCAAACCTCTGCAAGAATTAACTTCTGCAAGAATTTCAAGTGATTATAAGAAACACTAACAAGACCTAAACGTCAAACTTCTGCAACAATTCCAAGTGATTAAAAGGAACTATATAGGTTAACACTCCTAACTGAAAATTATGCATACTTTCTTTCTTTTTGGATGAGGCCTTGGCAGCGGCGCGCTCATCAGCAGCCTTCTTGTCCTCCTCGGTTTCATCCCCGAAAAGATCAAGGTCATCATCATCCTCAGCCTGTAAAGAATTAAAAGCTTACTTCAACAAGGATAACTCGACAACATAAAAAATGTTAAAGCAATGAGAATCAAACCTATGACAAACTACATTACGGTTTCCAGATTTTAGTTTTAGTTAGTTGAGATTACATCAGAAGATAGTGAAGACAAAAAATGCATTGATATAGAGCATCCTCAAACTCCGCTACTACTTCAAGATTTTAGTTTCAGTTAGGAGATTACACCAACTTGTTTGGGACTTAAAGGCTTTGTTGTTGTTGTTAGGAGATTACACCAGTTCAACAACCGAGTATTGCAGAAATGCATATGTTGAGATGGATTTGTGGTCACAGAAGAATGGACTGAGTTAGGAACGATGATATACATGACCGCCTAGGGTAGCACCAATTGAAGAAAAGCTTGTCCAACATCGGTTGATGTGGTTTGGTCATGTCCAAAGGAGACCATCAGAGGCACCAGTGCATTGTGGAGTCCTAAGCCAAGCTAATAATGTGAGGAGAGGTAGAGGTAGACCAAAATTGACATGATGGGAGGCAATAAAAAGATATTTGAAAGCTTGGGATATACCTAGAGATCTATGTTTGAATAGGAGTGCTTGGAAAACAGCTATTGATGTTCCTGAACCATGACTAGGGGCTCTTGGTGGGTTTCAACTCTAGCCTACCCCAACTTGTTTGGGACTGACAGGCTTTGTTGTTGTTGTTGTAGGAGATTACACCAGCGGAAGACAGTGGCTTTAGTTTCAGTTAGGAGATTACACCAGCAGAAGACAGTGACGACAAAAAACCAAGCATTGATATATAGCATCCTTGGCATGCAATCAATCACACAACGATGAAGACAGTGATATTTATAATACAATCTAAAAATCAGAAACATAGATCGACTGGAGTTTCTTCTTAAGCAATCATTGAAAATTGTACCATGCTAAATCGAACAGAACAGCAGTGCCTCATTGCTTGACCAATAAGACAGATGGGTATAAACAAAAAAAAAAGATGGGGTAATATGGCTTAGGATGGGGAGAACAAACCTCAGCAGCAGGAGCAGCTGCTGCGGGAGATGATCCCGCTGGCAGATTTACACCAACAGCCTTACCAGGGAATCTGCAACCAGTGAAAGACATCAATCTACGACACTTACAAATTTGCAATTTGCAATCAGTGAAATAAATCAAACCTGAATCTGTAACCAGTGAAAATCAGTCTACTACAATTACAAATTTGCAATCAGTGAAATAAATCGAACCTTGAGGCTAGAGCCGCAGAGATGGTCTCGTACCAGCGGGCTGCATTAGGAAACTCAGCGCCAGGCTTCGACGGCACCGCCGCAAAGACCTTAATGTCATCCTTAGTAATCGCATCACTGCACAGGCAGCAGCACAAGAACTCTAAGTAATCAGTGCCCCGTGGCCGGTGGACATCTCAAGAGAAATTTGCTAAATTTGAAGCGGAAACAACAAGATCTCTTATCACGGTCATCATCATAACAGCGCTAATAATCGACAACCGGGGTAATTAAGCACAAATCGCTACCAATCAACAGATCTAATCAGCTACAAGTATAGCAGCGCTCACCCTGAAACGTATGTCTTGCCCGCGAGGTGCGCCTCCAGGGTCTTGAGGCCGTCGGCGGTGTGGAGATCGGAGAAGACGGCCATCGTATCGATCGGCGAGAAGTAAGTCGTCAGCTGCGACTTTATCGGGGAAGTGAGACGGGCTGCGGCGGCGGCTAAAATCTCAAACCCTAGAGACGGAGGAAAGAGGAGCAGGGCGAGCCGCGACAGCCGCTTATTTATATCTGGCGGCGCTGGCGCGTGTGGGACCCACCTGTCAGAAGTCGTGCACGAGCCGGACACCGAGCGCCCGTGTGATTAGGCATCTACGATGAGGATATTCCCTATGCATCACAGGGACCGTACGGGCCGTCGGACCGGCATATACGATCAACGGACGGCTCAGATCTATCATCTCTTTGGATAGGCGCCTTCGTCTTCCCCAAGCGGCAACAGCACGCCCCCCTTCTCATCCTCTCCGGCGCCGTCCCGCCCACTCCCATGGCCTCCCTCGCCATCCCGGCCTTGCGCTCGGCGGGAGCCAAGCTCGCCAGCACCACAGCCACGAAGCCTTGGAAGCCCGCTTGCCAATGCGCTTGCGTGTCCGGTGGCCATGGCGGGGAGTCGTCGGCTCGGGCCGCGGAGGCTGAGGCAGAGCAGACGGCGGTGAGCAAGGCCAGGCCAAGGTTTAGGTGGGACACGTTCGGGTCCGACCTGACCGAGCCACAGCAGCGGGCGGTTCGGGGCCTGTCTCCGAAGCTGCCCAACCGCTGCAAGGCCCTGGTGGCACGCGTGGTGTGCCTGTGCCCCGGGGACGAGAGCCTTGGCGCGTTGCTCGCGTACTGGGTGAAAGCGATGAAGCCCAAGAGGGCGGATTGGTTGCTGGTTCTCAAGGAACTCAAGGCCATGGAGAGCCCGCTGCTTGCAGAGGTCAGTGACAGAGAGCATCTCCCTTCGTGTCGTCTGATAGAACTCTGAACTTCTGAAGGATCGTGTGCTGTTATGACAGTTAGCATAATGAATGTAGATCGTTTGGTGGTGTATTTCGACCAAATGTTCTCAACTTTCTGCTGTGCTTGGTTGAAACTTCAAGGTTTCAAATTATTACTACTCTTTTGCCCACAATCTCCTCACTAACTGTGGTTTGCTGACTTCTGATTTTTAAGGCGTTGACAGTTACTCTGTTAGCAATAGGCTTACGAGTCTAGTAATTTAGCATGACCAGTTGATGAGTCAAGTAATTTAACGAAGGTCCGGTATGTTTGGTAGGTACTGGAGCATGCATTGCTGGAAAATTCTTTCGAAGCAAATGTTCGCGACTACACCAAGTTGATCCACATCTATGGCAAGCAGAAGCTACTGCAGAAAGCTGAGGATGCATTTGCCACCATGAAAGGCAGAGGTTTCCCTTGTGATCAGGTCATGCTGACTGCACTGATGGACATGTACAGTAAGGCCGGAAATCTGACCCGCGCAAAGGAAATATTCGGAGAAATCGTGTTGCTCGGTCTTCCACTGGATAAGCGCGCATACGGCTCGATGATCATGGCTTATATCAGGGCTGACATGTTGCAGGAAGCAGAAGATTTGATCAAAGAAATGGAGGACCAGCAGATGTTCGCAGGAAAGGAAGTTTACAAGGCATTGCTGAGAGCCTATTCATACAGAGGCGATTCAGATGGCGCACAGCGGATTTTCGATGCCATACAGTTTGCAGGGATAGTGCCTGACACGAAGTTGTGTGCACTTCTGATGAATGCTTACTGCCTCTCGAATCGAATCGATGAAGCTGTTTGTGTCATCTGTAATATGAGAAGTGCAGGAGTCAAACCTTGTGACAAATGTATTGCCTTAGTATTGGGCGCTTATGAGAAGGTGAGCATGTTAAAAACAGCACTGGAATTTTTGACAGAGCTTGAAGAAAACGGTGTTTCAATTGGCCAAGAGCCCTCTCAGTTGCTTGCGGCGTGGTTCAGGAAACTTGGGGTAGTTCACGAGGTCGAACAGGTTCTGAGAGACCTCTCATCAGAAGACATGGCGAGTAAACCAAGTTTTGCAGTTTCTTTAGAACAGTAGTAGTGATCTATTGGTAGCATTGTTAAAAGTTTTGGCACTGTATTTCCAAGCAAATAGTAACATATAACGCTCTTGAATATTCACTAACCTGTAGCTGAGCCATATGACGTACATCCAGTAGCATAATTTCAATTTTTCAATGTTGCGAACTCAAATGTCAAATATAATACCGAACACACATATCTTCAGCCATTCAGAAGTGTGATAAGCTTCTCTTCAATGCTTCCTTGTTCCTCTATCCGAGTTGCTTGAGTTTTTCTCAAGTCAATTGCATCCTGAATTTCCAAAGATAAATACTGCAGGCCTGCAGCAGCTATACTCAATATGCGTTATAAGGGTTATATCTGAAATTCTGAATGTAATCGCAACAGCTATACCGTTATATTCATGAACCATAACCTCATTACACTGTAAACTCAGCAAGGGGTTAATAACATGTGACAGCATTTACCACAAGTGAAAAGCTTACTTGAGGCCCAATTGGCTCAATTGACGTATATAAATAAGATTCACAATTAAATTCGAGATTCTAAATAACTACTCATCACTGTCATCAGTTTTGGACCTTTTCTTTATCTTCTTCTTCTTCCCTTCAGTGGCTGTCTTAGGCTCAACATCCTCAGACGTGTCTCGGTTCTTCTTTTTCTTCTTCTTTGGAGTCTCATCTTGTTTGATATCATCACTGAGTCATCCATGGCTTCGCCGTCCGACTGAGTTTTAGACTTCTTTTTCTTGCCTTTCTTAGCAGACACATCATTCTTCTCATTACCTGCAAAATAATTTTTGCAATGAGTGTAAATTAATTTGATATGGTTATTAGAAACATGAATTCAAATTTAGTGTTTGTGGAACCACAAGGAGGGGGTATATCCTTACCATCAACATCCTCCGAAACCGCATTAATACCCTCAATGGCGGCTTTCATCACATCAAGGTTCTTACGAGGTGCGACACCCTTGTCGTAGAAGTCTAGTCTCTCCTCAACTTGTTCACGCAGCTTCTGTCCAAAAATGGATGTATTCAACTCTGGAATCCAAACAGTAACGGTCAGGAGTCTCAGAACAGGGTATCAGCATATGTAAAGTTTACAAACAAGTTGTGCAACTGACCTCAATAACAATCAATGCGTGAAGCAATGGAACACTTGTTTGCCAGGTATCGAGCCATTCGACCCTTGTTCTTAGCTGATGCACGACCAATGAATGATGAGTGGAATATGAGGCCATACTTTGGTGTATTTCCACGAGTTTTCAGAGCTCTGCAATTAAATAAAGAAGGACAACCAAAAAGAATTCAGAGGCATAAAGGGAGAAGTTTTAATACTTATGACAACAGACAATAGTCAGGATTCAAGTAACAAACTATTAGGACTTCAAAGCATAGTTTTGATATCAATAGGAGGCTAACAATGCAAAAACAGCTTGTAAGTACCTGAAAAGTGCCTTTTCAGCGCCAAGTATTTGAAGAGTGGAGGCAGCGCACTTGGCAAGATTGGAAAGACTGCCAGCATGAGAGATTAGTCGAGCTCTAACAACTTCTCCAATCAAAGAGGTCAGGTTGGGTGCAATATCGTTCATCTTTGTTACGAGATACTCATAGAGCTTTTTACGGTATTCAGATAGATTCATGACCCTTTGGGCAAACTGTTGGACATTGATCAAATCAACTGGTGAAAGATCCTGGCCTGAAAAATACAACAGCAAAAAAGAAGTTAACAACTTACATAAAGACATCAGTACTTCAACTATTGCAGAATTAGTTGTTGATGTATTGTTATCCATAGATGCCTTTGCTGCTTCAACAATTTCTTTCGCCTTATCCTCATCTCCAATTAGATCTGCTAAAGCTGGAATGTCTTTCTCTGCTAAGTCAGATTTGTTTACCACAAACTTGGCAATCTTAGCATAGAGGTAATTGTCATTTATAATTTTGACTAGCTCTGGAAAATGCCAGGAATACCACTCCCTGCATTATGGTTAAGTAATCTGTTAATACAGCCAAACCAACATCACCATCACACAGAATATTCAAAAGATAGTTGTATCATCAAGAATGATCAATGAAGTTAGATTTACCGTGATATCAATTACAAACATAACAATGAGTATATACGACGACATGATGAGTTATAAGTGGAGTTACATAATCTTTCACACATGCATCAACAACATTTTGTAAAATCACTCAAGTGTATTCAGCATTACAGAGTTGAGAATTGATGAAAAATTTATGACAAAATACATTTAGAATAAACTCCCTTTCTCTAAAGCACAGCGTTAAAAAAATTCCTTTACTCTGAAGCATAGCAGATATTAGAAATTAGATACACTTTCCGGTGGCACTTCTATAGACTAAAGTGAAGAAAAAATGGCAGTGTGTTACAGAATTCCAGAATGACATGACTGCAGATCAGAATGTCATGGCAGCATAAGCAAACAAAACAAAAGGATCATGGGCAATCAAATACATTTTTAGAGTTATCCAGAATGTATGTGGGTACCAAGTCAAGGTGCTGTTAAAAAAATGGAGTCGAGGTGAGCAATCATCACATCATCTAAGAAGAAGCGCTGGATGGTAAATAGCTTTGACTAAATGGAAAATGTTAGGCTAACCTCACTCTCATGGAGAAGGAATTGATATCCTTATCGAGTGTGTCCAACAGAAAGATAGCTTGAATCACCATATTATCCACACGGTTCACATTGAACTTGACCTTGGCCCTGCTATAACTATGACCCAGGCCTAGCTGAGCCTTCTCCAGGTCAGATTCCTGCAATTTTGTTACATATAAGCAACAAGTAGTTAGGCCTGATGAAATGCTCGTGGGATCTATACTGTGTAACTCCCAGGGCCAAAGCCATCCAAAACCACAGATTTTGGCTCCACAAGCAAAATTAACCAGAAAATAAAATTTCTCAAGTATTCAGATAATGTGATAAGCAACAAGACAATTTACAACCCTCCAGATTCCAAAATTGGACCAGTAACAAAACTGATGTCAGATAAAGAAGTTTGGGGGAATTCCTTGTGAGCCATTAAAAAAGATCGCAATCCCCTGTGAGCCACTGGAAAAGTTCAGCGGACTTCAGCGCAACTTTTTTTTGTCCTCCATGCCACTGCCGTCAGATTGGGCTCTAACGGTGTCAAACTGCAGGCGTGAAAAGTCGAAAATACCCTTAAGTCTAAATATGTCATTAATTTTTTTTTTAGCATATTAACGACTTCAAATAAAAAAACTCAAAACTAGAAAGTTGTAGATCCCGTCGAGATCTATAATTTTCATATAAAAATTATCTTCATTTAATTCCGCAAAAAAAGATATGATTTGATATGATTAATATATCCTCCACAAAAGAGCGGCAGCACCCATCAATATCTTTTTTGCGGTATTAAAAGAAGATAATTTTTATATGAAAATTATAGATCTCGACGAGATCTACAACTTTCTAGTTTTGAGTTTTTTCATTTGAAGTCGTTAAGATGCTCAAAAAAATTAATGACATATTTAGACTTAAGGGTATTTTTAACTTTTCACACATGCAGTTTGACACCGTTAGAGCCCAATCTGACGGCAATGGCACGGAGGGAAAAAAAAAGTTGGAGCAGCGAAGCTGACGTCCGTTGAACTTTTCTAGTGGCTCACAGGGATTGAGCTCTTTTTTAATGGCTCACAAGGAATTCCCCAAGAAGTTTCGTTTAGAAGTGAAATTCATCACCTTGAGTTGGTTGATGAACTGATCGAAGTGCAGCCG
Organism: Miscanthus floridulus; assembly: GCF_019320115.1. Lineage (NCBI taxonomy): Eukaryota > Viridiplantae > Streptophyta > Magnoliopsida > Poales > Poaceae > Miscanthus > Miscanthus floridulus. The sequence continues at coordinate 146,720,495 of NC_089582.1, read as the reverse complement.
CACTCCCCGGAGCAGCTCCTGGACGAACTCATTGCTCTGGCAGGGGATCCCCGTGGCCTCAGTGATGTGGGACCCGACCTTGGGCTCTGTGACACCGAGACTGTATTTGGCCTTCTTTCCCTCCTTCACCTTGGGCAGATTGAGCTCCAGGAAGTTCCTCAGCTCGCCGGTCATGATCCCTGCACAGCCCACTCAACGCCTCACAAGTCACAATTCATTCGGGTTGGGCACCGTGGGACTGAGGAGAGGGCGGGGGCGAGATAGCATGGTACCTTCGGAGATGGCGTTGCACTGGTAGAGCGCGTCGACGGCGGAGGAGAAGGGGGAGAAGCCGGTGAGTTTGACGGGCTTGCCGAAGCGCTGCAGGTCCAAGCACGGACGCGCGGACGGCGTCCACGCTCTGCCCAATCTCATCGATGCCGTACAGGTGGAACAGAGCGTACCCCGACGCCGACTCGAAGAGCAGGTACAGCGCCATCTCTTCGCCGCGCGCTTCGCCGGCGGGCGGGCGGCGGCAGAGGAGGAGATGGGATGGGTGTGGACCCACCGAGGGCTAGGGTTTTAAGAGAGGAAAGAGGAATGACTTCACGGGAGCAATTTACGGTCGGTCCGTTCGCCCGGGCTAACACGAATTTGGATGAATTTGAAGAGATTTGTGAGAAGAAAATATTGTTTTAGATGAAAAAAAAAACTGATCAAGTTAAATTTAAAAGCACGCGAACGGGGCTTACATTGAGAAAATATGCACACATCGAATCGTAAAAAAAACTCTTAGAAAAAAACATATTTAGAAGTTTTCAAAAGAATTATAAATTTATATTTGATAGAATTTGAGATTCAAACTCTTGTTATAAAAATTTATACGAAAAAAATCAAGTGCATATGTGCTAGAAGATAGTTCTCAATAAATTTCATCGTTCTATATACATGTGCATCTAAAATTGATTATTGCCAATTGATTTTGAATTTTAAATTTTATGACAATCTAGATGCACTATGGATGTGCATTATTTTGAAATCTCTTCAGTATAGTTTTCTAGGAGTTTTCATGATACCACCGGAATGTGATTTGAACTTAAATTTTCTATTTATGTTTAGGTTTTATGGTTCGCGCATCGAATTGTCCCCAACTGTTATAATCTGTCATTTCCAAATAGCTTCATCTATAGACAGATTTCGACTCCTATAAATTTTATCAAAGAACAAATTATTTTATATAAGTGTACAGCTTATGAGATCACCATAATTTGATGGTTGGCAAAATTAATTCTACCGAATTACCATTTTAGGACAAATAGAAGATTCAGGGAGACTAGCCGCACTATGTACAACACTAAAACCATTGTTTTGAGTTGTAGACACATGAACCACGTTAACTATCAATTAGTCCATGCATATAGATGAGGTAACCTTACAAAAGCCTACAACATGCACTTGCAATTGACATGGCCTATCGACTTAAAAAAAAAACCTTATGTTCTCAGCGATCATTGTGATTTTGTACTCCTTATCCACCTATATAGTTTCCTATATCTTCCTCGACATCTCATCTTCAGCGCCAGCAGATTTTTGGTGTAGGAATTTTATGTTTGAGGTCTTGAGATTGAGTGGTCCTTTGTGTTTTTCTACCACATTTCTAAATTATATATACTAGTTCATTTTAGCTTAGTTTCATTAAATTATCTCTAAAATATAATTTATTTTGGCTTCGATAAAGTCAGAAAAGTCTAACTTATGACAAAACTAAGTGAATTATAATTTAGAGCGGAGCAAGCACATTTTTACATAAATCTTTGTTTTTTCTGTAGTCCCATGACACCTCAAAAAATGAGAACCCTACCGCGCATTTGGATGGTTGGCACTTGGCAGGTTGGAACCTGGGAGCAAAATTATGAAAAGTATATAATGTGCTAATACTAATTATAACCAATGTTTTAAATCTTCGCCTATGGTATTTAGCTGATGGTTTTATTACCACGGCCAATCTAGGCGGGCCTTGATGAGCTTCTAGAGCAGTAGCAGAATTAGGCCCGTGAGTTCTTTATCGTCCCTCCTCCTGTCCTCCGGACTCCAGTCCCCAGACACCCACTGAAATCCCTTGACCAACTCGAAGACTCCTCCGAATCCGAGGGTTCAAGCGACCGACGGCGAGCATGGCGACGGACGGCGGCCCCGCGACGGGGGCGCTGGACGAGGCCCTCAAGCCCTTCCAGGAAAGAGCCTCCGAGGCTGAGGTTCGCTCGATTTGATTTTTTTTCCCGAGCTCCTGACCACCTGTGATTCCCGGCGGTTCCTCTTTAGATTAGACTACTCTTAATCGGCAGCAATCTTCTAGTTCGCCTCCTATTCTTAGGAATTGGTGGGTCCGGTTTCGATGCAGCTGGTCACTGTTGAGTGTTGACTGGTGTCGTGGGATGCCACTTTTCTTTCTTTCTTTCTAATTCATGGTGTATGTTGGGGCAGATAAAACAGATTGGTGAGGAATTATGAGCAAATCATGCGGCTTTTTTTCGATGATCTTTCGGTGCTATTTGTAGTCAGAATCTAATCCATAAGACCATACACTAGATTTCAGATTTGTGAACCCAAATGAAACAAATGCTTCATACCCCCCACTTTCACTCCTGAGGTCCTGGCCAATTGCATAGAACTGTAAGTACGCCTAGGGCCTAGTAGCCGATGCATCGTGTGTAATGTCAGGGCAAGCAAAGAACAAATTGACGAGTGTTCATTCAAAAAAAAAAGGAACAATTTTACAAAGCCTTAGCTCTTATTCTACTCGAATTTATAAGATAATTTGATCCCAGGCTTCTAGCCGTAGAGGAAAGCCAACTGTTTTACACACATAAAATTTTTGGTATCGTCTGTGCTATCTGCATGATTTGTTTTGATTGGAAAGCGAGGAATCCCAGGGTGTCCCAACATAAACCTTTGACCGCTTTTGACGTGGCCTCAAAAGCGTCAGAGGACATAATGCTTAGAATTCTTTCTACTACTGTCATGTAACATTGTTTCAACTGCCCTGGCTACAGATTTCTATGTTCTTATTTGCTTGTTTTATTTCTTCCCTGGTAGATCTCCCTCCTTTGTCCTTACAAGAAACATCTTGGTCCCTTCCTATGTACTACCGCTTTGAAGATTTTCCACCCATACTGCCAGCACAAGTGCCTAACTTAGTAAATAGCAACCTAGCATGTTCTTCTACTGGAGTATTACCTACCAGGCTAGGAGGGGCTACCATGGACCATTCTCTCTTAAATTGCCATATCACCAACCCAGTGACCACGCCGGCTATGGTATGTGGATACCTACTGGTCTAAGCTGTACTTTGTGGGTTGCTATCTCTTATTATCCTTGATCAGAAGTTATCGTGATGGAATGTTGTGACCAGTGGTCGAACAAGTGATGGAGACACGATTAGGATAGGACTACATCAAAAATTAGCTTTGAGCATTTATCTGTTTGCATTAGTGATGAATGAGGTCACAAGGAACATACAAGGAGACATCTCTTGGTGTATGCTTTTCGCGGACGATGTAGTGCCAGTTGATGAAAGCCAAACAGGAATGAATCAGAAACTGAAGTTATGGCGGGAGACTTTGGAGTCCAAAGATTTTAGACTCAGTAGAACTAAAACTGAGTATATAAGATGTGACTTTGACGCTACTACTCGGGAGAAGGAAGATATTAGTTTGAAAGGTCACGTAGTGCCTAGGAAGTGATGAGGACATCACTACTTCATCGCATACAAGCCAAGGAGAGGAGGAGGTCCAGCATGGACGTCCAATTCATCTTTTTCATGGTGGAAGCCCAGTCTAACTCAAGTTCGAGTTCGGCTCAGGCTCCAGGATCGGTCTGCCTTAAACTGGTCACCCAGGACGCATCCGGACTCCGTTTTCGATGATCCACATATGGTTGGAAAGCTAATTTGATAAGAAAGCCAATTCAAGTGGTTTCACGTCAAAAGATCTTCAGAATCAATGGGAATCATCGAAACAAGTCAGTGTCCAGAATCTGTCAGGGTGCTGCGACATTGTCTTTTGGTCTGTTGGACCGTGTATCGTGTTTGGGCCCATTAGGGGGCGCGTCCAGGGGATGATGCCCAAGACTCTATAAATAGCAGCCGTCGCTCTCCTTAGGGTTTGGGTTTTGTTTAGTTCTTGATTTCCTCATGAAACAGATTTTGTTTTGCTGCAACTGTGCCGCCAAGGCTGTTTGCTGTGAACTAGGGCCACAGTTCTTGATCTTGTTAGCCTGTGGCGATTAGTCCTTTCGAATAAAGACTTGAACTCCTTCTCGTTATTATAAGCCTCATATTTATTTGTAATTTTAGATTGCGTTCATCTCGTTTTTGCTTATGTTCTCGATTCGCTTGTAGGAAAGTCTTCTCGGCAAGGTCAATCGCATTCGCGTGGTTGATAACCAACGGAGCAGTGGTGTAACGGTTGCGGAGGTTCGAATCAGTCTTGGTTCGAAGCCTAGATCGTGAACGTCGAGTCTCTACAAATCGACGCTATCATACCTATCGGAAGATCGGGCCTAGTCTACATCAAGTGGTATCAGAGACCTTGTTGCCCGTTAGGTATAACTTTGTTTTCCCCTTTAGATTGTTACTGTTTTTGCATTACCTAGTCCACAAAAAGCCAAAAAAATATACATCGTCACATATTCCCTGTCCTATAGCCTCATTGTGCCATGCAATTTTGTCTCTGTTTTGCGTTGTTGAGTTTGTGCCCTAGGTCAAGTTCTGGTTGCTGGTTTTAGATCGTTTTTTAGTCTAGTTTGTGTTTTCTCCTTTGTTTTTAATCATAATCCGTGAACATCTTCAAGTCTTGTTGAGTTTCCTTTGTATCCAAGTTCACGCCATCTAATTTCCTACATTTGTCTTCACTATTTCCATCAAATCATTGCTGTTGTGACCAATTTTGCACGTATTGTTTTCGTTGTCCTCTAATTTGGAGTCCGTTCTTAAAACTGATCTACTTTTTGCATACGAACTTGGATTTCGACGTTTCATATATCAAAATTGATCAAAAAAAAATTTTGGATCCGTCCATCCCCGGTCTTGCCAGGGTCGGAGATTTTTATTTTGGTCAAAAAGTGATCACAAAATTCTCTTTTCGTGGTCACAAGGTCTTTGTCGATTTCGAGCACGTCTTCTGAAAATTCCACAGGCTACGTCTTTCACTTGTTTAAGCTCATATTTTATGTGGTTACTTCTTTTGTGCTCCTAAGTGAAGAAAAAATATCAAAAAAAGAAAAAGAAAAAGTCAAAGAATCCCCAAAAACAACGACAACAAAAAAAGAGAAAAAAGAGAGGAGAAAAAGTGGAACAATATCTAGAGGAGCACATAGAGAGCGCCATTTGAGCTGTGTTTGCATATGCTGATTTATGCCTTGTTCTTAATCATATTCTTACTGTTCACATCACTTGATACATCTGGTACTTGGAACGTGAGTAGACCAGCAACTAAGACAAGTACTTGGGATACTTATTAAGCTTTACTATTCAGTTGCGAATTTTACTATTCCTTGCTACTATATTGTTCCTGTCTAAGCTCTACTTTCTTATAACCAAGTACAGGTTCGCCTTGTAACTGTTACGCTCAAGCTACAACGGTATCATAGTCATCAACCGATTGCACCGCCTGTTGCTTTGGTAAGAACACTTGTAAGATCGTGGTAAGACGCTTGAGAGTTGAGTGCTTTATTTTTCCTTATCCACAACCTAAGTAGTTGGTAGGGATAATACTATTTGTGTTGTATTTTCTTTTCTACTAACCATGTCAGAAAAAGCCGGAGGCAACGGCCAAAGAAATGAGGACGCACCTACAGATTTCAATGACTGTGTTTTTAAGGATGAGCTTCGTGTCATTCTTGATGATAAGTTCAATGAGATCCTTCAACAAATCACCAATTTGGCCAAAAGGATTGAAGATGTTGAACAACGACATCCTGAACCACGTCCTGAAGATGATGATGACGATCTCTCTGAGGAGGACGATGGCGACGCTGAGGCTGAAGCCGAAGCTCAACGACGTGTTGAGGATGCACGTAATCGTAATCGGTTGAACTTTAACCGACGCGGTATGGGAGGTAACAACTAAGGTAACAATGATCATTTCTCTAAAACCAAGTTTAAGATACCTTTTTTTTCTGGTTCTACTGATCCTAAAGCATATTTAAATTGGGAGATGGCTGTAGATAAAAAATTTAGCTCTCATCAAGTACCTGAAGAATATAGAGTTAGACTTGCTACTAGTGAGTTTACTAGTTTTACTCTTTTTTGGTGGAATGATATTTGCAATAATGCTAATGCTAATGCTCAAATACCTCAAACCTGGATTGTACTTAAACGATAAATGAAATCAAGATTTGTTTCTTTATACTATCAGCGTGATCTGCGATTAAAACTGCAACGTTTAAATTAAGGTAGTAAAACTGTTAAGAAATATTATCAGGAGCTTTTAATTGGTCTAGCACATAGTAACATACAAGAGGATGATATGGATAAGTGTTTTAGATTTTTTGGAGGTTTGCGTCGTGAAATACAGGATGTTCTTGACTGTAAAGAATGGACTAGATTTTTTCAATTGTATCATTATGCTATTAAAGCTGAAAGTGAAGTACAGGGACGACAACCTATGCGATCCATGACTCCATTCGCGACTCCATCCATTCCTTCACGTCCAACCGAGGTGAGTAAATTTTTTAATGTGTATACACCATCAGCGTCTGTAAAGAAGAGTTCTATCACACCTTCTTCTAGTGGATCTGCTACACCTTCCTTTAGCAGCTCTTCTAAAGTTGTGTGCCACCGCTGCAAGGGTATGGGACATATTGCTAAAGAATGTCCCAGCAAACGTTCATATATTGCTACTAATGATGGTGGGTATGCTAGTGCTAGTGATGAAGAGAATGAATTTGCACTTGTAACTGATCTTTATGCAGATAAATTTGTGGATGGTGCTGAAGATCCTGATAAGGTAATTGATAGTGTGGCATGCACTGCAGACTACAAATTAATTCTTGTTCAGTGCGTTTTGAGTACACAAGTTGAGCCAGTAGACAAGCTACAACGTCATAATTTGTTTTAAATGTTTCTCATTGTCAATAATTTTCGTGTTCGTGCTATAATTGGTGGAGGGAGCAACAATAACTTGGTAAGTTCTGAGCTTGTCAAAAGACTCTTGGTTTATCTACACGTGCTCTTCCATATTCATACCATGTTCAGTGGTTCAACAATAGTGGTAAGGTAAAGGTAACACAATCTACTCATGTGTATTTTTCTATCGGGTCATACATGATTATGCTAATTTTGATGTCATGCCTATGCAAGCTTGTTCACTTTTGTTATGTCGCCCTTGGTAATATGATAATAATGTTGTACATTATGGTAGACAAAATATATATACTTTTATGTTTAAAGAAAAGACCATTGCTTTACTTCCTTTAACACCTGCTGAAATTATGCAATATAAAAAGAAACTTGCTAAAAAGAAAAAGAAAGGCCTTGATAATGACTCTAGCAAACCATTAAATGAACCTTTAAGTAACATGAAAGAAGTTTTATTTGCTCTAAAATCTGTTCTTGTTGTTCATGATGAACCATGTTATGCTCTAACTTGTACATCGTCTATATGTCCACTTGGTCCTACTCCTAGTGATATGTCTTTTTTTTGTACTAACCTTTTATAGGAGAAGGAGGATGAATTTCCAACAAGAAAGCCACCATGGCAACCGCCTTTGCGAAGAATGGGACGCCAAGATGAACATCTTCTTTTGGAACCATCGTTGCTGTCATCCAATGGAGGAGACGATCTACTTCAGTCGAGGACGACTTCCATTCAAGAAAGGAATGATGATGAGGACATCACTATTTCATCGCATATAAGTCAAGGAGAGGAGGTCCAGTATGGGTGTCCAATTCATCTTTTTCATGGTGGAAGCCCAGTCCAACTCAAGTTCGAGTCTGGCTCGGACTTCAGGATCAGTCTGCCTTGGACTGGTCATCCAGGGTGTATCTGGACTCCGTTTTCGACGATCCGCATATGGTTGGAAAGCTAATTTGATAAGGAAGTCAATCCAAGTGGTTTCACGTCAAAAGACCTTCAGAATCAATAGGAATCGTCGAAATAAGTCAGCGTCCAGAATCTGTCAGGGTGTTGCGACACCGTCTTTTGGTCCGTTGGACCGTGTATCGTGTTTGGGCCCATTAGGGGACGCGTCCAGGGGGTGACGCCCAAGACTATAAATAGCAGCCGTCGCTCTCCTTAGGGTTTGAGTTTTGTTTAGTTCTTAATTTCCTCGTGAAACAGACTTTGTTTTGCTGCAATTGTGCCATCAAGGCTGCTTGCTGCGAACTAGGGCCCCAGTTCTTGATCTTGATCTTGTTCATCTGTAGCGATTAGTCCTTTCTAATAAAGACTTGAACTCCTCGTTATTATAAGCCTCATATTTATTTATAATTTCAGATTGCGTTTATCTCGTTCTTGCTTGTGTTTTCGATTCGCTTGCAGGAAAGCCTTCTCGACGAGGTCAATCGCGTTCGCGTGATTGATAACCAACGGAGCAGTGGTGTAACAGTTGCGGGGGTCCGAATCAGTCTTGGTTCGAAACCTAGATCGTGAACGTCGAGTCTTCACCAATCGACACTATCATACCTATCGGAAGATCGGGTCTAGTCTACATCAGGAAGGATATCTTTCGATATTTAAGATCAATGCTACAGAGAGACATGGATATTGATGAAGATGTTAGCCATAGAATCAAAGCAGGGTGGATGAAGTGGCACCAAGCATCCGGTGTCCTATATGACAAAAGGGTACCACAGAAGCTAAAAGGCAAGTTTTATAGGACGGTGATTAGACCTGCTATGTTGTATGGTGTAGAATGTTGGTCTATAAAAAGACGACATGTTCAACAGATAAGTGTCGAGGAAATATGTATGTTGCGTTGGATTTGCGGTCATATAAGAAGGGATCGAGTTTAGAACGATGATATACATGATAGATTAAGGGTAGCACCAATTGAAAAAAAAAGTTTGTCCAACACCGGTTGAGATGGTTTGGATGTCCAACGAAGACCTTCAGAGACATCGGTGCATAGTAGAATCCTAACCTAGGATAGTAACGTGAAGAGAGGCAGATGAAGACCGAAGTTGACTTGGGTAGAGGCAATAAAAGGAGACTTGAAAAGATAGAATATATTTAAAGACTTAGCCTTAGATAGGAGCGCTTAGAAAACAGCTACTCACATGCCTAAACCTTTGTTTCTGCTGGGTTTTAACTTTAATCTACTCTAACTTATTTGGGACTTAAAGCCTTCGTCGTAGTCGTCGTCTTCGTCGTCGTCCTTATGTATTGACCAGCGACATGGAAGCCTGGGGCAATCTTGTCTTGCTTGGTCAGAGTGGTTACATGAATGCTTAATCTGTACAGGTGGTTTGTCTCGATGCTATCTTTCCTAATTTTATGGGTGCTTCCTTTCATCCCACAGATACGCATAGCAAAGCTGGAAGCCTTGCTGTACAACAAAGGTAATTTCATATGTTTTGCTGTTCCAAGCGTGTCCTTTGTTCATGAGAGATCAGGGTAGTGCCTAATTCCTTCTTACATAATTAATTTGCTAGATGGTGGTCTGAGCGGTGGATCTGAGGCAACTTCCTCTGCCGTGAAGGATCTTCGGTCAAAGCTGGATGCGGTTACTGCAGAATGCTTGACTGAAAAAGAGAAGGTAATCGCTTGAAACTGTCACAATCATACAGCTGTTGATATCTCATATCTACATAACCACACCTTGTCTCATGAACCTTGTAGAACAAGAAGCTAATCGTGGAGAACGAGAAGCTCCTGTACCGAATGACCCATCTTATCTTTGCACTAAAAGAGGCAGAATCAAGATAGGTGTCTGACGAGGCCGATTTAAAGCCTCATGTTGAAGTGTCCCTGCTCTGCTTTGCTTCTTTTATAATCTGTTTTTTAGTTTGTTTTTCAGCTGAAACAGTGTTTTTCTCTCACAACAAATCAACTGGAATGGTGTTTTGGCTTGTTTTTTCAGCGAACAGAGTCTTGTTGATCCTCCACGTTATTCTTGATTATATGTTTTTTTAAAGTACAAAACCGTTTAGACCGTTTAACTTTATTTAAACGCCGTGTAAACAGCTTAAACGCTAAACGAAGGGTGACCGTGTAAAGACCGTTTACCGTTTAGGAAAGCATTGGCTTAAGCTATTGTTGTGATCTTGATATAGATGTTGGTCAAAACTTTATCAAACTGTTGATTTTAACGATATGCACACGATTGTCTGTTTTCACCTGAACACATCTTGAAGGGCAGGTGTCCAGCGTTGAACATTGGACATATACTGTTATCTGAAATGGCAGTTCATATGTAAAACATTTTCCCCACTTTATACCTAGGAGCATGTAGTTTGTAGTGTGTGTTTGGTAATCTGCCTCAGCTGACAATGGAGCCGAGTGGATGGACACTTGGAGTAAAGGAAGGAAAGAAAGAAAGACGAGTTTCACTGGGTAGAAGCATGCAGCTCTAATGATAGCTCTAAGGATTTCATGCATCATGCTTCATGCTAAGTGCCTGTTTAGTTGCACTTCATTTTGCAAAAATTTTCAAGATTCCTCGTCATATTGAATCTTTGGACGCATGCATGAAGCATTAAATATAAATAAAAAAATAAAACTAATTACACAGTTTAGATAAAATTCATGAGACGAATCTTTTAAGCCTAATTAGATTATGATTGGACACTAATTGTCAAATAACAACGAAAGTGCTACAATACTATTTTGCCAAAAATTTTGCAAACTAAACAAGGCCTAAGAGGGCAGGCTGCAAATCTTGTCACTTTATTTTACCTTCTTTTATTTATTTTACATGCACAGATGCAAACTCCACTAGAAAATAGTATCCTCTGGGATCATGTATTCATGTTAGTCAGGTATTCAGCAATCAACAGGTATTATACTACTGCATACATACATACATCTGGCATGGCAGTGGTTTAAACAAGTCTATCTGAATCACATAGTTACACATCTTATTGACCATCTCGATGGACGGGGGCTGCGTCCAGAAAGTACCAAACAAGCAGGGAAAATAAACTAGACTATACTGTAAAAATAAGGGGTACACAGTTTGCAACTAATTTACTAGGCAAATTTTTTAAGCCTAATTAGTTCATGATTTGACAATGTGGCGCTACAGTAAATATATACTAATGACAGGTTAATTAGACTTAATAAATTCGACTCGTGGAGTACTGACGGATTCTATAATTTATTTTTTTATCAGTATCTAAATACCCTATAGAACAACCCTTATATAATATCTCCTAAATTTTAGTCACACGATCTACCACCCCCTAAATATACTAAATATATGATACTAGCAGCAGGTCTATTCATCTGTGCCATCCTCCGTACAGCATGATGACGTGTACTTTGAACCGTATAAACAACTTTGAAACCGGGTAGGGACGAAACCAAAACGGACATGCCCAGCCAGCGACCGCACCTTCCAGAAACGTACGTGGCACCCCTCCGGGACCCCACCCCGACCCCACCAATACCTTACGCACATTCACCGGCAGGTGGGTCCTCCTCGCCCGCCCCCACGCGTCAGTAGCTTTGGCGGCGTCACTGTGCCTCTCCCCTCGAGCTCCCTCCCGTGCACGCAAGGCACCCCGGGACGAAAGCGAGAGGGGGCAGAGCTTTAAATGCCCGCGCCGCTAACCACCGCCACTCGAGCCGCCCGCCCGTGCCGTTTACCGGAGCGCGACGCGACGACCCCCGCGGCGTGGAGTGGATTGGGCCGGCGCGGATCGGGAGGACCGGAGCGCGGTCGGCTAGGCCGCTAGGGTTTGGTTTGGGTGGGGTGGGTGAGGTTTTGCGCGGCGAGAGCAGGGGAGGGGGACTGGAGGAGGCCGGGGCTTGGATGGTCGCGGTGCTGGAGGTGGAGGCGGAGCGCTCCCGGAGGTGGTGTCCATGGGAAGGTCGTTCAGGGACTCGCTCAAGGTGCTCGAGGCCGACATCCAGCACGCCAACTCGATGTGAGTAGTAGTGAAGCTCGCCTTTCTTCTCGCGTCATGTTCACTGTTCGCTCACTTGTTCAGCTGAGAGGATAGAGATCGTCTGTTACTGTCCTTTGACCGGTGCCTATTCCAGGTATTTTGAGCTCGGACACTGGGTGCTAGTACCTAGCCGCGGAATTGCTCTGTTGATTTGTTTTAGGACAGAGTTGCTTGGGTTATTTCAGGTCTGGAATCTAATAATGGGTTAGAAATTAGATCATGGGACACGGCTAGTAGTCACCTTTTGGTTCCTTGGTCCCAACCAAAATATCTAGATTAGATATGATGCGTTGTTGATTGTGATACCTATATAGAATGAGAGTCGCCTATATATATATATATATATATATATATATATATATATATATATATATATATATACACACACATATACGGTAAGGTTATTCTGCAGCTGGCCACAGAATAACTTATTCTATAGCCACCTTGATTTATGATAATGTTTGTACTAATTTACGATGATGACAATAAACATTTACGATACATGGGTTACTCTAATTCAAGATGATACTTACCATAATGTTATACTAAATCACTTAGGAGGGAGTTACCATAATCTCGTAAATTAGTATAGTAATTATCGTAACTCAAAGTGGCCACAGAATAACTTATTCTGTGGCCAGCTACAGAACAGTACGTATATATATATATATACACCACTTCACTTTTTGTAGTTTTGTTGTGTTTGGGGTTTAATTAGTTTCTGTAAATGACTAAAGTTTGCTGCCAGTAGCTTCTCACACTACCACCTGTCAGCAAATCTGTTACTTTTTTGGCCAAATCTCCTTTTGTTGGTGAAGCTCTGCAATGTGGGAGCCTTTTTTGAGTTGCCATCTCGGAATTCCTCTTGTTGCTGTATCAAATTCGTCTTCTTTTTGCCAGTGTCATGCGCTTCCGCCTTTGTGGCATCTGTTGTCTCTCAATTAGTGCCATCATTGATTTTATTGTCCTTTGGTAATTGTGATGGAATCTTATGTCTGCAAACATACAAGGCACCATGAGAGCTAATATCATTTGGCTAACAAGGCTGTAATGATGAATTTAACTACTATTCATGGTTTGTTTCACGGCCTAGTTGGCCTGGCAAGTCATCATTTAGGTCCCCCCCCCCCCGGCTTCAGTACATTACCAAGAATTCATTTTGCTAGTTTGTAAAAATGCAGTGCTTCTGAATTTCGAAGGGAATACGATGGCGCCTGCCTTCAGATGAGGATGGCGTACTGCCCTGCTGCCCACTTTTTCCTTTTTCTTGTGCAGTGGACAGACTGCAACCTTGCTGGTGCACTTGGGCTGTTGAGGATTCTAATTTATAAGGTTGACCAACATTCCTGTATTAGAACCAAGTTTCTCCCCTTCTCTAATTTCTAATGGTGGCTCAGCACCTGAGTTAATGTCACAATTATATTAAATGTGCAGGTTTACGCTGATGGGACAACCACCATGTGTACTCATGAAAGAAAAGCAAGCATCAGGGAATTTTATGGTATAGTGCATACCTTTGAGAGAAGGGCAGGCCTGGTGCAGTGGTGAGAGATGTCTCACTGAGTCACCAGGTCGTGGGTTTGAAGCAGCCTCTCCGTAGATTTTACGGGGGGAAGGCTTGCCTCGGTTTTTCCCTTCCCCAGACCCCACTCATGTGGGAGCCTCCGGCACTGGGTCTGCCCTTTTTTTTTAGTGCATACCTTTGAGAACCTTTTGAATGATATTTTCTTTGCACATTTATTATCCTTACTCTCTTGTTCATTAGCTCTCAGTTGTTTTTGGCAGCTGTCATATTTCCCTCCTTGATGCAATTACATGAAGGAATCAATGAAGTGGAGGATAAAAAACAGAAAGCAATATGTCTAGAGAGGTACAGAAAACGAGATGAGGATCAGAAAACTGTGATATCTGAGATCGATGATAATATAGAGGAGGAATGTGGCATATGCATGGAGATAAACAACAAAGTTGTTCTTCCAACTTGTAGCCACGCTATGTGCATTAAATGCTACCGCGACTGGTACAAATCTGCCTCCTGTTTCTAGAGATTTTGGGATATTTTTAATTATTACGTTGTTCTGACAATTATGCGCTCCTGCATGCTCGAGATGAAATACTGCGCCTTCAGTGTGTGAAATAATTTCTAGCTTGATACAATAATGTTTGGATACATGTATATAAGCTGGATTTTTCATAAATTTATGGATTTGTTAGTAATGAGCTGGTCATTTTTTTGCTTGCCCTGACCTCCACATTACATACAGGATCAATTTACCCTTATGAACCATTGACCCTAAATCATGACCGTAAGTCCATAACTGCCGTTTTGCTTCGTTAGCTGTTGTGACCTTCATTCTTTTGCTGCTGTGTTCCATAAGGTATTGGTAGATCTTCACATGAGATTAGTTTGGCAACAAACTGTAATGGGAAAAGCTTGCTAAAAATCTCTTCTACAGCTAACTAATATCAGCTGCCATTCTTGCTCTTCGATGTTTACTAGCTCTTGATGCAATGATCATAATCTTATGTCCTATGGAGTAGAAGTTTTGGGGCAGAACTTGAAGATGTACTGTTCATCACTTCATTCTCTACTCTTTTTCAAGTTCTTTTTCTGTACACATTTTACCACGAGACAAGAATTCAGGAATGGGCCTGAACATGTAATGTAACTTAATAATAAAGTGTCAATATAAGGAGCTGGTTGTAACAACAGGTTACAGCTTGTGGTGAGTCTGAAGGAGACCAAGATCCATGTATTGTGGACTTCTCTTGAACACTCGGTTATGCCTGAATTTAAGGATACTAGCAACTGAGTTAAGGCCTAAATTCTTACGAGTGGTCTATATGTTCTAATGGTGTTCCTATGTGTCGGTTACTCTGGAGCGCTTGCCTTGAGATCTCCACTGGGCTTGTTTGCTTGCAAGTTAGAACATACCATGTCATCGTCTTTTTGTTTGGAACTATGGATGTAGGCTTATCCATTGTTCTGAAACAGTACAAAACCTAATTAATTCATGTGATTTTTGGTGAAAATGTGAATACTAGATTACCTGGGGCTAGGGACTTGCCTATCAGTTCATTTCCATATAACCATAATTGAATACTAATTCTGTTCGTGGACTCTTCAAGGACTAGTATTCATTTCTATGCCTGCTGTCTGCTGAAACTGTTCTTTTTTTTGTATTTGGAATTGATATTATACATCAATCCAAGTAAGGGCAATGGTCATTCTCTCTGTATGCTATTGACATTTGAGTGCAGAATTAGCATGTAGTTTGTTGATGTCAGCCTTTGCCATCACTGTCTTAGCCTACAAAAGATATCTTTCTGATTCTTCTATTGATTTTTTTTTTTTTTTGAGGGCTAAAGTTAGGCATGGCAAATATGGTTGCTAACCAAACAGTCCTGTGATGTTACATCAAGCCAAATAAGGACAATGGTCATCCATTGTGTGTGTTATTAACATGTCGATGCAGAACTAGCATGCAGTTTGTTAGTATCAGACTGTCAATCTGACCATCACTAGATATCTTTCAGATTCTTCCACTGAATTTCTTCTTTCTTCGATGACCCCATATAATCTCATTGTTCTAAGTGGGTAATGTTGTTGCTGCAGGAGGTCAAGATCCCAGTCATGTCCGTTCTGCCGTGACAGCCTCAAGAGGGTAAACTCTGCTGACCTGTGGGTATACACAGATAACAAGGACATCGTCGACGTGGAGACAGTCCGAAGAGAGAACCTGAGGCGACTCTTCATGTACATAGACAAGTTGCCCACCGTCATCCCAGAATCTGTGTTTGACGTCTACGACTCCCATGTAAAGTGACAGTCGAGCCCGTCTGCCAATTGTTTTATGTATGTATTTGCTACTTCTACTAGTGCTGAGCCCTGGGCCTCTGGTGCTGTTGTGCTTTTTTTAAGAGTTTCGAAGCAACTGGGTGCCGAGGAGGCTAATTTATATAGGGAGCTATACACTGAATGTAAGTAGAACTTGTTCTATCATCTTGCGTGATGCGATTTGGGTCTTTATGGTGGTTTAGGGTAATTTGACGCTATATATGTCAGTGGGGTATCATGGTTATGGCAAAAAAGATATAGGCCTTCATCTGATGCATATTCTGATGTATGATTCTTGTTCATGGATGTATGTATGGATGGAGCAGTTGTCAAATGCAGAAAGTGATTCTTGCAATTGCATCATGTTGTTTCAGTTGTCAGGTGAGGCCGGCCTTTCAGGGCAATCTCTGTCAGGTTCCTCAGTTGCGGGTTATTTCTTCGAGAAATGGCGCCAATTGGTTCGTGGGACCATAAAACGATATAATCAGGTCAAATAATACAGCTTGTGGTAGTCAGCTTTGGTAGGAGGTAGTAAGATCGATAATGATACAATTAAGACGTCTGTCCGGATGTCTCACTTTGCTCATTCCCGCATCCAAAAAAGATCTTATCTCTTGTTTCCTCCTCCCTGTCCTTATCCTTTTCGCGCTCGCACTCTGTCTCACCCCGACGTGCGGCTATGGCTGCTTCCTTAGCCGGCAGCGGCACCCTCACCCACCTTGGCGTGCGCCCTCCCTCACCCCAACGTCCTCCTCTCCCACCTTGGCGGCTCCTCCCCCTACCCCGACGTCCTCACCCACTCAGAGCGCCCAACGCCCGCGGATTGAGTGGCCCTCTCCCTGACCCTGGCGATATCCATGGAGCACGAGCGAGATCCATATGGTGGTAGTGCGGTGGTGTTGCAGGGGAGTCGGCGGCTCTCCCCCACCCTGGCGCGGCGCCCTCTCTCACCTCGGCAACCGAGCTCCCCCCACCCCGGTGGCTATGGCGTTCCCCGCCCCTATCCCCCACTGTCACCGCCAAGCTAAGCCCGGTGCCATTAGTGGTGGTGGTGGTGGTGCTCGTGTGCATCGCTGGTGCTGGTGCTAGGTGGTGCTCATGCGCAACCGCTCGTCACTGACTCCCACCCCGTCGGCCGGAATCGATTGGCCCGGGCCTCTCTCCCCCCCCCCCCCTATGGTGCAAAGGTATGTTTCAATTGTTTCAGACGTTTTAGAGAAGCATGTTGCAATCGTTTCATATGGATGTTGCAACAGTAGATCAGGGGATGTTGCACATGTTGCATATGTTGCAAGTATTTTAGAGGCATGTTGCAAGCGTTTGTTCAAACTATTTCATATGTTTCCAGACGTATGTTGCAAGCATTTTTTATCTGGATGTTGCTTATGTTTTCACACATGTTTCAATATGTTCCAAAATGTTTCATCGTTTCAATCTTCTGTTGCAGCAAGTGTTTTCATGTTGCAAGTTGCAAATGTTCTATCTAGACGTTGCATTGTTTTCATACATATGTTATAAGTGTATGTTCTAAATGTTTCACCTGTTTCAGACGTAAGCTGTAAGTGTTTTATCTAAATGTTACATATATTGCAGTGGCTGTACACATATATTGCATGCATATGTTCTAAATGTTTCACCTGTGTTTCAAATGTATGTTGCATCAAGTGTTTTTTATGTTGCAAGTGTTTTCATTAGCAAGCATGGGAAGCAAGGCGGTCCCCGCATGCGCGCGGGAAGCGAAGCGGGGCACGGGCGGTCCCCACATGCATGCACAGTAGCAGGTGTGGGCGAGCAGCAGGCAAGCGCGCGCACGTGTAGCAGCATGCGTAGCACTGTAGCAACAGGCACATGCAAAGCAGTTGTAGGGAGGCGCGCAACAGCAGTAGGGTGTAGGGAGGGGCGCAGTAGTAGCAGGCACAGGCGACAGGCACAACAGGCATCAGCATGCATAGCAGGTGCGACACGCGCAGCAGTATGCACAACAAGCTGGTAGGAGCGGGTGTCTGGACGGGGCCAGCGTCCGGACGTCCAGGCACTAGCCAGGCCCTAGTAAGATGCCAGTGCTATCCCAGTCGGATTAATTTGAAGGTCTGAAGGTTTGGGTGTTTGATTGGTGAAATCCTAATTTAAATCGTTCGTGTGCCGATATAACTTTTAGCCTATAGCATACACCAATACTCTCTCTGTTTCAAAATAAGTGTATTTCTGACATTTAAAATTTGTTTCAAAATAAATGCTTTTATAGATATAGTAGGCTTTTTTTACTTTCTCTGTTTCAAAGTGTAATCATTACACAATGCAACGACTTTTGATATAGGTAATATATAATTTTCAAGTAGCATTGATCTTCTGCCGGAATCCTAGAAGTGTATTTATTGAATCCTAGAAGTATATTTATTTTAAGACGGAGGGGTACATCATACATGAACCATTGAGTCATTCTCTTTTTCTCCATGGAAGGTGATCTATGATGAATGATGTGTCTTTTTTTCAAAAAAATCTTCACAGGAGCTTCCAAAATGAGAGCATGTTAGGCTATCGCCTACCGGCACAAGGCAAAGTTCGCAAACTTTGAACGGAGCCCACCCCTAGCGGGGACACTCGAGGGATGGCGGCAAATGACTGAACGACGTCGTCATGTGGTTTACTGCTTTCGAATTTGCAACAGCTACTGAACTACTCCGTACATCGACCAATAAGACCCATCGGCCGTAGCAGAAAGCCAGAAACTAACCTAATGCACAATGTTCAGTACTGGATCATATATTAGCTTAACAGGCACCAAAAAGCTCGACTAAGGGCACCATCATCTAGTAAGCCCAGCTACCAAGACATAACTAATTCCAAGCAATAGGCAGCACGAATGAAAATAAATTTCTGAATCTGCCACTGCATATTGTCTATGCTAATCCACTCCCTGACCTAACCCTAACCGCTAATATCCGGATCTGAGATCCCGATATTGATGTGGGCCATCCATAAACCCCCTTATATGAAACCTCCCAAGTTCATGACACCTAATGATATTGATCCTCTTGTCAAGGTCTTCGGTTTTCTTGTTTTTCTACTCAAACCGTAGCCCTACAAATCTAAACCACCTAAGGATGTGCTTCTCTCTCATGTACACATAAAAAAGGATGATGTTGTATTGTTAGCCAATCAGGTAGATGTGCTCCAGGTCATCCTCCTCTCCCTTAGACACTGAGGGGAGCATTATATCAAGAGCAAAATGTGTTTATCGAGATGTCTACATGTGCATCGTCATGTTTATATCAACTTGTTAATCCATGTTGTGCTCACTACCACCGCCACTCAGGTTTAGACTTCGGTACAGTGTTATCTATTCTGGTTGAATTTCTAAGTTTTCAACGATATTTTAATATAGCTTTCCATGCTATGCGAACTCTTGAGTATTTCGAACCTTGGTAATAAGTACTTTATATGATTATGTATATCGACAAAATGAGTAGGAAGTCATGAAATAGCTTAACAACGAAATGTGCTCAAGAGTCTCTAGTTGAAAGAAGACGATGCAAGCTAGGGTTTAGGATTTCAGTACGTTTCTTTTATCTATCATAGCTGCAAACTTCGAATTTCATAAAATCCGACCAAAAAATTAGGAGACTTTGACCCCTACCACCATTCTACCACTCGCCATGTAAATGCACCACTCATCAACATCGAACGTCGATCTAATACTACCAATAATTTCTCCTCGTTTGCACTTTGAATTGTTGGTAGCAATGATAAGGGGCAAAATAAGAGGTAAGCCAAAAGAAGTAAACATTTCTTACAATTTCTCCAAACTACCTTGAAACAGTTGGAAACCTAGTTAAGTTGTGCCTAAAGGAATATGGAGATTTCTTCTGCCCTAAAATCTTTCTATTTTTAGACAATAGATCATAGTGGTCGGATTTGATTCCTAATCCAAACAAGTCTCTTAAGTACCCGGTAACTCCCTTGTTGTCTAGATTATAACTCCTTCTACGCACATCCATGTGTTCTTGTCTCTATACCCTGAACTGTCGTAGCCGTTGCTGCATCAGATATTTCACTGTAACATAAAAGTTCACTGGCCAAAGGTTCACTGGCAACTACATAACCGAAACGAGCTACTCACAAGTCTTATTCACCAATGATTTGTAGCCCCTACTCGAGCCTCTAACTTCATATTTGGCCACTGACGTCACCAATCCCACCGCAATCCATCTCTAACAAGCCATGTCTAGTCATCGTGGAGCTGACAATCTCTAAGCCTATCCAATGTTGAAAAGTATAGAACCCTAAAATTTCACCTTGACCCTCTTTATCGGGAAAGATAATGTCGTTCACTAGACAAGATGACTACATAGTCTAAGAAGACATGAGTGCAGCCATAACCGCGGGTCATGTGCCGAATATCTTGTACATGGCCGATTAAAAATCGACAAATGTCTAGCATTTGCGCACGCGGTGAAAACATTTGTCAGCAACGTGGACTGTTTTCTAGGGATCAACAACTCCATTGACCAGAAATATAACCAGATTTACTCGCCAACCTATATGTAGGCTTAATTTTGAGAGTAAGGGGATGTCTGGTTGCCTGGCTAAATCCTGGCCTAGCTACAATCCTAGCCTAGACAACCTTAGCCTGCTCTCACCTAGCCAACATAGGTGTGTTTGGGTGCTTATCAATCTTTGGCCTGGTTCAGCTATGTTTGTGTTTGGTTGGGTGGCTAAGGTCCTGGCTGCACTAGTGGAGCCAAGTATGAGTTTGTTTGTTTGGTTGGTTAGAATGGGGTGCAACTAGCGTGTTTTGTTGTCTGGTAACGTTACCACCACCGCCCGTACGTGTCTATTTATACCGGTCCCCTCTCTCACACATTCCTCCTCTCACTCACCACTCGTGCTCCCTCTCCTTCATTGCTTTCGTTGTCATTAAGGAGGTCCGAGGGTTTCCGATGGCGGTTTTTAGTGAGGTTGGTGGTGCTAGTGGTGGGAGCTATCGTGCACGTTGGTGCGTGGGTGTCGCTCCATGCCCATGTGTCTCTGACGCTGATAGCCCATCGCGGTCTTCGCCAGCTCATGCCCCGTTGCGAGACCGTCAGTTGAGGAGCCCATCGATGCACACTGAAGAAGGCGATGGCATGGACTCCTCCAACAACAGCGTAAGCCACAAGATTGCTGAATCCTAGGTATGATTCATCTCCGCCTCGTCCCTAGGGTTTAGCTGACTTAGTGAAGTTTGTGATTTTAGGGCCAAATGTTGGATTTCCTTTTGAAGATTCATAAATATCATGCTTTTGGTCCAAAATTAGAGTCCAGTTGATCATTTATTACAAAATCATTTGATTATTTAGCCCAATTTTGAACTTTCCCCATTGTTCAATAGGAGAACAACGACACTACAATCCCTGATGCTGTCAACGAGTGGGATTGGACTGACTTGGGTGTTGTGAGAGTTTGCAAGTGCGAACATGGGCGGTATGCGATCCTGAAGAAGGCATGGGGTGGGAAGCACACTGGTCACCGCTTCTCGGGTTGCCCCATTCAGGTTTCATCATCTGCTAAACTTAATTTTAGTTTTTTCATAGCTAACACAAGTATTGTTGTTTGTGTAACAATTGGCTTTGCTCCGAGTAGGAAGAAATGGATCAGTGTCAGTTTGTGGAGTGGCTTGATGAACCATGGCCTGATCATATCGAGGAGAGCTTGAAGGAGGTTTGGAAACAGCTGAAGCAAGCCAAGCATGTAGAGTCAAGGGCAGCAGAAGCTCTATAAGATGACTTCAACCTCAATGACATTGCCACAAATGCAAGAGTTGCCCTTCAGGAAGAAGTGAACCACATAAAGAGGGTGACACAGCACATCTGTTCTAAATATCACAAGAAGGCTATAGTGGCTACCATTCACAAGAGTAAGCTCATGTACCTAATCTATTGTCTATTGGGGATCATCGTGTTTCTGCTGGTTGCCTTCTTCTTCAAGGCCAATTGACAGATCTGAGCTTGTTGTGTTACCTGTTAGATAAAGTAGTTGGGTAAGGTGGTTGGCACTTGGATATGGTAGTTAATGGTTGTCTTAGCTGTTAGATGAAAATTTGTGGCTTTTTTTATCATGTAGTGGTAGCAGCTGATGCAGTGTTAGATGAAGTCTGATGAACTTGTGTAATGTGATGGAGTGAGGTAGCACTCAGTACTGATGAATGCCAGGAGTTGGCTTCTTTTGTTTGTGCCAAACTCAGTTTCAGAACTACTAATTGGTGCACCTCTTCTGTAAATCCTAATGCTAAGTTTTTGGATATCAATATTAGGGATGCCTAGAAGAAGGAAGTTGATGGCCGCGAACGCTAACTCGTCCGGATGGTCAAGAGCATTTTTTGGTCTCGCCCGACCCTAAAGGTATGGGCTCCATGTCACTCGATCCTGAGGGTATGGGCTCCGTGTCGCCCAACCCTGAGGATGCAGGTTCTGTCATGCCCGATCCCGAGGGCGCGAGCTCCGTCTCGCTTGATCCTAAGGGCGCAGGCTCTATCTCGCCAGACCCCTTAGGCGTGGCCCCATCATGTCTGACCCCAAGGGCACGGTCTTTGTCTCACCTGACCCTGAGGGCACGGGCACCATCACGCCTGACCCCGAGGGTGTGGGCTCTATCTCGCCCAACCCCTCGGGCATGGACTTCGCCTCGCCAGACCCCTTGAAGGGAGATTCTACCTCGCCCAACAGGGGTCCATACCACCCCCAACCACTATGGACCCAAGAGTATAAACCTAGGGTCAAACTTCTGACACAAAAAGGAGTAGGCGCATCTTGATGTGACCCACGACCATGATGGGCCATACCTAAGGACTCACATCACCAACAATATTGGGCATGCCAGCACTATGCTACCCAATCCTCATATGACTTTCGACGGGGGTATCTGCTAACCATGCTACCCGCCAAGATGGAATGGAGTGCCACAACTGGCTAACGATGCCCGTGTATAGCGCCAGTGATAAACAGGGTCACGATGTGGAGCTATCCCTGTCATCATCTATAGGACCGGTGAGACCCGCATAAAGTAGATGAAGGGCGCTGCACCCCTAGTGGCCTTCTTCCTCCTGGCTTTTCGCTCTTTCTCTCATGTAACCTGTACCTTCCCCTTCATCTATAAAAGGGGAAGCAAGACGCTCCATGAAGAGCATGCGGAACGACCGAATAAGCTTAATGAGACTTAACTCCGTTCAACCCTTTCACCAGAGACTTGGGACCTGCTCCCTCTCTTACCCATTTGTAACCCCTACTACAAACTAGTGCTGCTAACATGAATAACAGCAGACTGGACATAGGGATATTCCGCCCGAACCAGTATAAATCCTTGTGTCCTCCGAGCACACCATCCGGGGCCAGACACGCAAATCACAAATTTACTAGTCGGTGATTCGAAACATCGATAGCTGGCACGCCAGGTAGGGGACTTTTGCGCATCTCGTTGTCCACAACAGGCCATGGATGGCTAGCCATGGCATCAGCTAGGTCCTAGGCATGCACGTGTGCTTTGGGAGCCTGGATTTCTTCATCACCATGGAGGGAGAGCTGGCACAGGCTCCCGCCCCTGTCTAACTTCTTTGCTCCACCGGCCTCGATGCAACTGTCATGGCCTTAAAGAGCTACAGCTGCATGCCCTAGAGGCCCATGCCCCCAGGAGCGACTAGCTCCTCGGCTTTAATTATGGGAGGCTAGAACACCGGCTCGATGCCTTCCTGGGACCCTAACCATCCTGGGAGGACCTGCGCTGCCTCACCTTCTTGTTCACCAATGTCATGATGTAGCTTGCTAGAGGGGAACCGCTCTCCCTATAATACCTTACCCAGAGCGCCCCGATAGCGTTCCTGCTCGATCTACGCAATGCTACAAGGACCATTAGTCACCTCGTGGTGCAACGCATGCACCCATCCCCTACGGATGATGAATTCATGGGTATGATGGACTACATCGTGGAATCTTTCCATGACCTTCTAGTAGGAGATTCAGAGACGATCTCTGATTCTGACTCTAGTAGGGAAAGCCATCACCCTTCATGAGAATGCTTCATGGTAGGCACTCCTGAGGGATGCATTGAAAGCATCCACGAGGGATGGGCTACTCCTATGGATGACCCCAACAACAAGGTCGAGGGTGATACAGGGGGCCCGCCTCACCTCTAGGTGGAGCAGCTGTGGGCACAACATAAGGAGATCGAGGATGCGTGACTCTAGCTAGAGCAAGAGGGTGTGGAGCTCGAGCGCAAGATTAAACGCCGTGGAGACGGTGGTTGTGCCCGCGCCATCGCCCACGACATAAACTAGAGGATCATCGAGGACGATGGAGGCCTCCTGCACTTCACCTGGGCAAACTAGAACATAGCTACTATGACGGCCTTGCTCTAAGGGCTCTCGAAGTCCATGACACCTGAAGACCATCGGGCCCTTCATGAGATCCACACGTTGCTCGAGCGCGCGGTGGGGTAGTAGGCGGAAAGCTCACTGTCTTGGTAACGCGATCTCGATGCCAGTCAGCGTGTTTTTGGGACAACATGGTCGGGACGTATCCATCCACTAGGTGCCATGCGACGATAGGGGGCTTGCCATGGTCTTGGTGTATGAGCGTCTTGGCCCTAACCGTGACGCACGTAACACCCTAGATGCCCGTAAACGCAGACAGGAGGACAAGAGAGAGGAGGTCGGCCATGGCTACCACCCTTGTCGTGGTAGATGCTATGACAGTGGCAAGGACCAGAGCCCAAGCCCCAATCTGTCGAGGCCCTAGGCTTTTGGCTAGCACGTCCTCAATGTGGCTTTTCCGGCGTGGTATCGACCACTAACCAACATCCCAAAATACTCTAGGGAAATGAACCCTAGCCTATGGCTCAAGGATTACCGACTTGCTTGTCAAGCTAGTGATGCAGATAGTGATTACTTCCTGATCCACAACCTCCCCTTGTTCCTAGCTGGTTCAGCACGAACATGGCTGAAGCACCTTCCGTCCAACCAAATTTAAAGTTGGACGGACCTAAAGGAGATCTTTGTGGGAAATTTCTAGGGCACCTACACATGCCCTAGGAACCCTGAGGATTTGAAGAATTGCTAACAGAAATCTAGGGAAACTCTCTACGAGTACATCCGATGCTTTTCTAGGCAATGCAATGAGTTGCCTAACGTCACCGACACCAACGTCATCAGAGCCTTCCTGTCTAGGACCACCTGCGAGTCCCTAGTCCACAAGCTAGGATGCAAGGGCCCTTGAACCACAAAAGAGCTCCTCGACATTGTGACCAGTCATGCCTTAGGCGAGGAGACAGTTGGAGCAATTTTTGACCGCCCTAAGGGCAAAGCAAAGCAGGATGAGGATGCCGGCGAGGGCACGTCCAACCACCCAAACAAGAATAAGAACAAGCAGTGACACGGGGGCTCACTCATGACCGCTGCCAAGTGAAAAGGCATTAGGCGCCCACCGAGGGTGCTCCTAGCCACTTCGAGAAGCTACTCAAGGGGTTGTGCCCAAACCACGCCTTCCCCATCAAGCACATGTACAAGGACTGTGCCCTCGTGAAGTGTTTCCTATCCGGTGGCTCCAAAAACGGGGACCAGAGGAAGAAGCCTAAGCCGCACGGCGGACAACGCTAAGGGAAAGGATGGTGACTTTTTGATGCTAGATGGTTGTCCCATGATCTTCGGTGGGGCGGCGGCTTACAACTCCAAGCGCCACCGAAAGCTCACGCATCGCGAGGTCTACACGGCCGAGCCAGCCACATCATCTTTACTCCGATGGTTAGAGTTTGCCATCACCTTTGACTAATCCGACCACCTAGAGAGCGTCCCATAGCCAAGAAGGTACCCACTCATAGTTGACCCAATTGTCAGCATGAAGCGGCTCAACAAGATGCTGATGGATGGAGGTAGTGGCCTCAACATCATATATGCCAAGACGCTTGATGCCATCAGCATCGACTGGTCACGCGTCTAACCGACCGTGGTGCCTTTCCATGGCATCATGCTAGGGAAACAAGCCATACCGCTTGACGTACAGATCGACCTACCATCACCTTTGGGGATTCGACCAACTATAGGATGGAGACCCTCACCTTCGAGGTGGTCGGGTTCCATGAAATCTACCACGCCATCCTAGGATGACCGTGCTACGTGAAGTTTATGGCCATCCCCAACTACACTTACCGGAAGCTCAAGATGCTAGGCCCGTGTGGGGTCATCACCGTCGGTACCTCCTTCCAGTGTGCTTATGAGTACGAAGTTGAGTGCTGTGAGCATGCCTCGACAATTATCGCCTCTGAGAAGCTCATGTCAGTAAGGAGGGGACCAATAAGGAAGCACCTGACTCTAAGCGGTTGGCTAGATCTTTTGAGCCCACGGAGGGCATCAAGAAGGTCCTCATAGACTCCAACAGCTCTAAGGACAAAGTGGTGCACATCGGCACCACACTTTCCTCCAAATAGGAAAGCACGCTCGTCGACTTCCTTCATGCCAACAGAGATATCTTCGTGTGGAAAGCCTTAGCATGCTAGGCATTCCAAGAGAAGTCGCCGAGCACGCCTTGAAGATTAGGCTAGGCTCCAAGCCAGTAAAGTAGCGCCTATGTTGCTTCGACGAGGAGAAGCACAAGGTCATCGGTGAGGAGATCGTGAAGCTTTTGACGGCCGGATTCATTAAGGAAGTGTATCATCCCAAGTGTTTAGCCAATCCCATCCTTGTATGAAAAAAGAATGGAAAATGGAGAATGTGTGTTGGCTACACTAGTCTTAACAAGGCATGTCCAAAGGATCCATTTCCTTTGCCATGTATAGATCAAGTAGTTGACTTGATCACGGGGTGCGAAACCCTCTACTTCCTTGATGCATACTCCTGGTACCATCGGATCGCGATGAAAGAATCCGACCAGCTCATGACTTCTTTCATCACCCCATTTGGATCATTTTGCTATGTCACGATGTCGTTCGGTCCAAAAAACACAGGGTCTACATATCAGCATTATATGCTCAAGTGTTTTAAGGACCTCATCAGGCGAACCATTAAGGCTTACGTAGATGACATCGTGGTCAAGTCCAAATAGGCTGACCAGCTCATAGCAGACCTAGAGCAAACCTTCGCAAAACTCTGGGCAAACAACATCAAACTCAACCCTAAGAAAATGCATTTTTAGGGTCCCGAGGGGTATGCTGCTTGGGTTCATCGTCTCTGAGCGCGGCATCAAATCCAACCCAGAGAAGATCTCGGCCATCATGAGGATGGGCCTGATTCAGAATCTAAAGGGAGTACAACAAGTTATAGGGTGCCTCGCCACACTTAGCCATTTTATCTCATACCTTGGTAAACAAGGCCTCCCCCTATACCGGTTTCTAAAAAAACCAACCAATTTGCGTGGATGCCCAAGGCTAGGGAGGCACTTGACAAGGTCAAGGAAATCCTGATGAAAGCCTCGATGTTGGTCCCACCGACCAATGGGGAAGCACTCCTGCTTTACATTACGGACACCACACAAGTGGTCAGCGCCACCCTGGTGGTAGAACGGGAAGAAGAGGGACACGCCCTCAAGGTGTAGCATCATGTATACTTCGTTAGCGAAGTCTTATCCGATTCCAAGACTTGCTACCCCCAAATCTAGAAGCTCTTGTACGCTGTCCTGATCACTAGGAGGAAGTTGCATCACTACTTCGAGTCGCACCTGGTGACGGTCGATCTTTCCCTCTCGACGAAGTCATCCAAAACCGGGATGCCACAGGAAGAATCATGAAGTGGGCACTCGAGCTGATGGGTTAGGGCATTTTGTATGCCCCTCAGACAGCCATCAAGTCCCAAGCGTTGGCCGATTTCATTGCAGAATGGACTGAGATTCAGATGCCACCAGCAGCCATCGACCAAGAGTGTTGGACGATGTACTTCGATGGGTCGGTGATGAAGAAAGGCATTGGCGTGGGACTGGTCTTTGTTTTGCCCCACGGGGTGCGCATGAGGTACATGGTTCGCATCAACTTCCCTGCCTCCAACAATGTGGCTGAATATGAGGCTGTGGGGGTATTAACCCCTATACCCTTATGGCTAGGCTTGGGCCGGCCTGGATCAGGGGGTCCGGTCCACTACAAGACAACGCGTAGCCTGGCCAACCTGTTTGGAGTCCCACATGAGGAGTCAAGGCAGATTTGGAGATCAAGCAAGATCCTAGTCGGTTAGAATAGGAATCCTTATCCGACCACCTATGGTAATTGTAACTAGCTAGGATTAGTTTCTAGATCTGTAACCCTACCCCCCGGACTATATAAGGCGGGTAGGGGACCCCTCTAAAAAACATCTCTCATTGACATACAGCAATATAATCAGACGCAGGACGTAGGTATTACGCCTTTACGGTGGCCGAGCCTGGATAAACCCTTATGTTTGTCTTGCGTTACTATCTTGTTTGTTGCTTGCGCATCTGTCTGCCGATAATCTACTACCTTGGGCATAACCCTAGGTAGACTGCCGACCATATTTCGTCGACAATGGTGCGCCAGGTAGGGGGTGTGCGTACTGCTCTCCTAGCGAACAAGATGGTCATCATCCCCGGTTCCATGACTACGCCAAACGGCCTCATGTTCACCATCGGCTAGATCACCTAGACCACTGGCTTCGATGACTTCATCACCATGACCCTGGAGGAGGTGTGGGTCCAATCTGCGCCGACCACTGCTTCACCTGCATCGGCTGTGGCTCTGACCATGGAGGATCTGGCTCCGACCATGGTGGATCTGGCTCCAACCACGGTGGATCTAGCTCCGACCACGGTGGATCTGGCTCCAACCATGCCAGCATCGTCTTCAGCCACGCCGACAACCCATCGTCTGCTTCCTCGCTACAAAAGGAGGCAGATCGACAACACCGACTTGCTCGACTCCATCGATCGGGTCGGCACCAAACTTGCCGAAACCTTGGCTCTGGTAAGTTCGATTCAAAGTCAACCTAATGAGCAGGTAACTATGATCCACAATAGATCTACCCGACCAACTTAGGCCAGTCGTCTTGCACGACTCGATATGGATCTCGTGGTCATATCTACTCCTGAAGGGCACTCCATCCATCATCGGCTAGCCCCTGCGACGGGTCTCCAGCTCTCCAAGTATGAAGCCTCGATGGAAAAACACCAGGTCCAGCCCTACGGCCTGCACAACTTCGTCAACATGGTCCGAATTGAGGATTATCAAGAAGGATCGGTTCACACAGTTCAAGAGGGTGGCTCAAGCTCCTCGTCCAGCATCGCATCTAATGCCTCCATTCACACCGAGCTCCAGCATCATGACAATGAAGGTGTTGAATATGATTTGGATACCCCAGACCATGCCCTAGGAATCCCATAATTCCCGTCCTTCCCACCAAGGCGAGGAGACTTGATCAATGTTGTCAGTAATGATGAACTGCCGACGGTCGGTGAAATAGAACAAGAAAGGCTGGCATGCGAAGCATGCAATATTGACCAGTTTAATCAGCGACAAATTGAAGCCGAGGCAGAAGAGGAGGTCCGACGCATAAGGGTCTAGCCACGCGACCTTAATAATGCTTTTGACAGGGTAGGGGACAAGTAGGTCTTTAGGACTCTAAGCGCCAACGTAGCTATTGCTATGGCGACAATGCAACGACTACCCAACACCCCAGAAACACAGGCAGTTCACGATGACATACAAGTTTACCTGACTGCTGGTATGGCCTAGACCACAGAGATAGTAAATCAAGTCCAGGCTCCATCCGTCTCAGTCAAATCAAGCCACAGCCGCCAGTACTCAAGTCGCTCATAGCCACCCAACCAACGTGGCTCGCACAACAACGACCCATCAGACAACTGTCAAGGTGGAAACGATAACCATGATGGTGGTCGGGACGACAACCGTCGTCGGGAGGACAACCGCTGCGACATTTGGGACAACAACCGCCGAGACAACCGTGATCGCAGGGTTAATCAAGATGGCAACCGAGATCGCCGTGATGGCAATAACGATCTCCGCCATTACCTCAGAGGACGCGATCTGCGTGATCGCATCAACCAAAGAGCCAACGATCATGCATCCCACGAAAGCTATCGCCGTATGGAATATGATACTGCCCATGGCCCTCTGGGTTTGAAGCAGTTTACTCCGCACCTTCGCCAAGTCATATGGCCTAAGAACTTCAAGCTTGAAAAACTTCAGAAGTACGACGACAAGGAGAACCCCGAATTATGGGTCATGCTCTACAAAACTACGTGCAGATCAGCCATGGCTGATGAGCACGTCATGTCTAACTATTTCCCAGTCATTGTTGGCCATGCAGGTCACTAATGGCTGGTCAGCTTACCGACAAACTACTTTGATTCTTGGCAAGAGCTCAAGCAAGCCTTCATCGACAACTTCATTGCTACTTGCGAGCAACCCGACAACAAATATGATCTGCAGCGGATTCAAGATCAGAAAGATGAGCCACTGCGCGAGTACGTCTGGTGTTTCTCGGAGATGCGCATCAAGGTCCTATCAATCTCCAACAACGAGGCAATCAAGGCTTTCATCACTGGCCTCTGCTTCCACGACGCCCTAAGGGACAAGCTCCTCTGCAAGAGACCTGAATCAGTCACAGCGCTCCTGGCCACTGCTAAGAAATATGCGAACGCCGACGACGCCAAAAAGATGATTATCGAAGAAGCAGCAAGGGTTCCACGCTCCGACCACCCCCCACACCGCGACGACTACTGCGACAACCGTGGTCGAAATGACAATTTTGACCGCCGTAACCAGCGCTACGACTCTCGTGACCACCACGACCAACGTAATTAGCGGCGTAACCGTCGTGACGATTACAGGGGCAAGCATGCTCGGGAAGATGATGGCAAGGTCAACACCATTAAAAAAGGTGGTGAACGTCGTAACTACGAAGAAGACTATGCCAAAGCATTGAAAGGGCCCTGCCAACTCCATCCCAAGTCAAACTATACCATGGAGAATTGTCGCGTTCTCAAGTCTATCTACACACATCAACAGACTCTGGATACATCCGACAAGCCAAACGATGTAGGGGAACAGTGCAACAAGGACAACGACGATGAAGACGTAGATCCTCGTCACAAGTACGTCAAGCCAACCGATCGCGTGTACACCATCATTGGAGGCAAAGTGTTCATCGAGACCAAACGAGAACGCAAGCTGCTCGCCCGCGCTTGCTTAAATGTAGCCAACATCAACAACCTCATCATCGATTCGCGGCTCCCTCCTTGGTCTCACCATGAGATCTCCTTCAGCAGAAAGGACTAATGGGCCGCAATACCTAAACTAGGACATTTTCCCCTGGTCCTCGATCCTTGTATCAATAAGGTTCAGTTCGATAGAGTGCTGATTGACGATGGTAGCTCCATCGATATACTGTTCAAGAATAGTCTGCCGGCCCTGAAGATAACCTAGGTGGATCTCAAGCCATACGAGGCACAGTTCTAGGGTGTTCTCCCTGGACAGAGCTCTACACCTCTTGGGTAGATCATGCTACCTATGCAGTTTGGGACCCCGAACCACTTCTGCACCGACTATGTTAACTTCATGGTCGCTGACTTCGATGGCACCTACCATGCTATCCTTGGTCGACCATCGCTCACTAAGTTCATGGCCATACCTCATTACAGGTATTTGGTGCTCAAGATGCCTACCGAGAAAGGAGTTCTAACTCTCAAGGGCAACGTATACGTAGCTTATACCTACGAGGACGACAGCTTCAAAATAGTAGAGGCTCATGACCTCTCTATTCGCATGGTTGAGACCATGCTCGACGCCAAGAAGACCTCAGCCAACCACCTAGAGATCCCAGAGCTCGAGGCTCCATGCAAGAACATCAAGTCCAAGGAGCATAAGGTGATCCAGCTGGTCGACGGTGATCCCAGCAAAATGACCCTTATCGGGGCCAACCTGGATCTAAAATAGGAAGACGCGCTCATCAGGTTCTTGAGGAGCAATGTGGATGTGTTCGTATGGAAACCTGCTAACATGCCCAGTGTACCTTGGAATTTGATTGAGCACTCCATGAATGTCAATAGCAAGGCCAAACCTATCAAGCAGAAGCTACGATGGTTCGCTCGTGACAAAAAGGAGGCGATTAGGGTAGAAGTTACATGGCTTTTGGCAGCTGGATTTATCAAAGAAGTGTATCATCCGGAGTAGTTAGCCAACCCAGTTCTTATACGCAAAAAGAATAATGAATGGAGAATGTGCGTTGATTACACTGATCTCAACAAACACTTCCCTAAAGACCCATTTGGCTTACCTCGCATAGACGAGGTCATAGATTCAACCGCCGGCTACGAGCTGCTTTCCTTTCTCGATTGCTACTCTGGTTATCACCAGATTGCTCTTAAAAAGGATGACCAGATTAAGACATCTTTTATCACATCTTTCGGCGCCTACTGCTACACGACCATGTCATTTGGGCTCAAGAATGCCGAGGCTACCTATCAACGCGCCATATAGGCCTACCTCAAAGACGAGATAAAAGATGATCTCATCGAGGCTTATGTCGATGATGTAGTTGTCAAGACCAAGGAAGCACATACCCCTGTTGATGACCTAGCATGCACCTTTATAGCCCTTAATACATTCTAATGGAAGTTAAACCCAAAGAAGTACATCTTTGGTGTTCCTTCTGGTATATTGCTTGGCAACATCGTCAGTCATGATGGCATACGCCCTAACCTGAAGAAAGTCAAAGCTGTCTTAGATATGAAGCTGCCCAAAAAGGTGAAGGATGTCCAGAAGCTTACTGGATGTATGGCTGCTCTCAGTCGTTTCATATCAAGATTAGGAGAGAAAGGACTACCATTTTTCAAGCTGCTCAAAGCATCCGAGAGGTTTGAGTGGTCAGAGGAAGCAGATGCTACCTTCATATAGTTGAAACAATACCTTACATCACCTCCGGTCCTCACTGCTCCCAGAGAAGATGAAACTCTCCTACTTTACATTACAGCAACTAATCGAGTGGTCTCCACTACCATGGTGGTCAAACACGATGAGCCTGGCCATGCCTACAAGGTACAACAACTAATCTATTTCATCAGCGAGGTACTCAATGAATCCAAGACTAGGTACCCACAGATTTAGAAACTAATCTACGCCATACTGATAACATCCCGAAAGTTGAAACATTACTTCGATGGATATCATGTGGTGGTCATGACCGAGTACCCTCTGGGAGACAACATTCGCAACAAGGATGCGAACGGGCGCATCATCAAATGGGCAATGGAGCTATGCCCTTTCTCCTTAGAATTTGCAAGCTGTACTACAATCAAGTCTCAGGCACTCATCGATTTCATCATCGAGTGGACAGACTTAAGCACACCTGCCTCTCAGGGGCCCGATGAGTATTGGAAGATGTACTTTGATGGCTCTCTCAACATCAATGGTGCAAGAGCAGGAGTCCTTTTCATGTCACCATCCAAAGAGCAGCTCTGATACGTCCTCAGGATTTATTTCCCAGCATCATATAATACCACCGAGTACGAAGCATGCCTACATGGTTTGCGCATTGCGGTCGAGCTCGGTGTCAAACATCTCTATGTTTATGGAGACTCGGCTCTGGTCATCAACCAACTCAACAAGGACTGGGACACGACTAGTGAAAAGATGGATGCATACTGTAAATCGATCAGAAAGCTAGAAGGCAAGTTCTACGACATCGAGTACGCACACGTGGTCTGAGACAAAAATCAAGCAGCAGATGCGTTGTCAAAGTTAGGATCATCCCAAGCCAAAGTCCCACATGGTGTATTCATTCAAGACCTACTCACGCCTTCCATCGAAGAGGAAGACCCCATGGTCGACAAGCTTCTAGACCAGCTATTGGTGGCTACGGTTCCGGTGTTAAGCACCACCGAGCCACCTCCGACCACCAATGAGCTCGACTGGAGAGTACCTTTCATCAAGTACCTGATAGATGGCAGCGGTTACACTGATTAGACAGAAAATGAATGCCTGATGCGTCGCAGTAAGCAATACCTGCTCGTCGATGGCAAATTATGGCGCAAGAATGCAAAGGAGGAAATCTTGATGAAGTGTATAACCTAGGAGGATGGCAAACATCTCCTGGACCAAATCCACTCTGGCTCCTGCGGCAACCATGTGGCCTCGAGAATGCTGGTTGGCAAGGCTTTTCGAGCAGGGTTCTATTGGCCGTCAGCTATAGCCGATGCAGAGAAGCTAGTCCACCATTGTGAGGGTTGTTAGTTCTTCGCCAAGAGAATCCACATACCAGCACATGAGATCCAGACAATACCAGCCTCTTAGCCCTTCGTATGCTAGGGACTGGATATGATCGGGCCCTTCAAACTAGCTCCTAGGAAATTCACATGTGTCTTTGTGCTGATTAATAAATTTTCTAAGTGGATAGAGTACATGGCTCTGGTACAGGCATCTTTAGAAAATGCTGTCACGTTCATCGACCAGGTCATCCACCGCTTTGGCATACCCAACAGCATCATCACTAATCTGGGTACTCAGTTCACCTAGAACACTTTTTAGGACTTCTGCGATGAAAGGAGCATAGTAGTAAAATATGTCTCGGTGACGCATCCCAGAGCTAATGGATAGGTCGAGCGGGCAAACGGTATGATCTTGGACGCATTAAAGAAGAGGATGTATAGAGAAAATGACAAGGCTCCCAGAAGATGGCTCAAAGAGTTACCAGCTATGGTCTGGGGCCTCAGAACCCAGCCTAGTCGTAATACCGGCGTATCACCATACTTCATGGTTTATGACACTGAGGCAGTGCTCCCAACAGATATAGCCTTCAGATCAGCGTGGGTAGAGAACTTCGACGAAGACAAGGCCAATGAAGCACGGGAGCTAGAAGTGAATAGTGCAGAAGAGAAGCGGCTTGATTCTTACGTACGTACAGCCAAATACCTTGCTGTTTTGTGCAGGTACTACAACAAGAACATTAAGGAGCGGTTCTTCATGGTCGGGGACCTTGTCCTGAAGTGGAAGACGAATCAGGCTGGTGTCCACAAACTCGCAACTCCACGGGAAGGGCCCTTCATGATCAAGGAAGTCACACGACCAACGGCTTATAGGTTAGCTCACCTGGACGGTACAGACGTATCCAATTCATGGCACATCGACAAGCTTAGGCGTTTCTATGCTTAACTACTAAGATATGTACTCATCTTGTACTTTCGATTTAATTCAATAAAGCTATTATGATTTCTTCGACCACTCTAATGTGTCACTTCGAAGTCCATTATTATTCTAACTTAACCAGTCAAAACCGACCACCATTCCTTCCTGTGTTTTTGGAGCAGGCCCTGTCTCCGGTTCCTCCCAACACGTGCATGGGATCTGCTCTCTATGCTGTGGGTGATCGGTAGGTCCCCTTTGTTTTGACTTGTCTACGTCTATGTGTGCACAGGCTATGCTCCTCACACTCCGACCATAAGACAAACTAGGGCCATACAAACCTGTCAGGATGATGTGTCGATGAAACTGGTACAACTAAATAGAACACTAACATGTTCTCACTTAGCTACACCAACGTGAGATTCAAGCTTAAATACGTTTTCCACAAAACAAACAAGCTTATGATGATATACAGTTACGTTATTACAAGCTTGCCTAAAAAGGACTAAGTTTACAATAACACAACTACATCTTCTACAGCTACAGACTATAACTATTGGCTGGTCGGGTCATGCAGCACCTGCTGTTCGCTGGGCCTAACATCATGCTCGACTCCCAGGGACTCTTGTACTGGTTGAGCTGAAGAAGATGGCCCCGCTAATGCCTGGCTGGTCAAGACCGCAGGCTTCACCGGTTGGCTCAAAACTGATGGTGTTTCCAGCTGACTTGTTGATGGCATACCCTATATAGGTGTTGTCTCACCTCCACACAGGTTAATGTCGCTAATTATTTTTGCCGACAAGTCCAGCTAGGTCATCCAAAGTTCTTCAGCCTTGTTTGGATCTACTTCCTTTGGGTATCTAGCCTCCAGGCGCTTGAGATCGATCAAGGGGTAGTGAGCACATACCATGCTTAGCACATGTGCGCCTATGTACTCACCCGCCTTCTTTACGAACTCTTGGAACCATCCCCATGCCTTTCGACATCTATCGACCAGTCCGAGCTATGGCGTCCTTGGCATGTCCTCCGTAAGCGCTGGGTCAATAAGGTTGAGGACCGGCAAAATGCCCATTGCCACATCCTGGCACTGGCTTTTCCATGTGTCCTAATCCTCGGTGATCTCTTGGCATCGCGCCTTCCAGCCATCATGATCTTTCATCATGGCTTCTAGATGCTTCTTGGCATTGACTTTTAGAACTACAAATCACACAAGACATTAAAACGTCCTACCACGACAAGATAAGGTGGGAAACAAAAGTGAGCAAAGGGGTTTGGAACACTTACTTTTCAGTTCCTCTTTCATCTTGGTCGTATGGTCCTGGAGCTACGACTGGTTATGCGCTAGTTTCTTGTTGTCCTCCTTCAGGAGATCACACTCTATGACCACACGATTATTCTCCTCTCGGAGACGGGCTACTTCGGCTTCTAAGCCTGCACTATGGCTGTTACTACCAACAATGCAACAACACTTGTCATGCAATCGTTGTGATTAAGTAACTACTTACTTGTTTTTTCTTGCTCTTTACTGAGCTGGACGACTAGGTTCTGGTTTTGCGCCTCTTGCTCCATCCTCTCATGGTTGGCGGTTTCAAGTTGGTGGCGCAAGCGTTCCACTTTGGCCACCAGTTCTTTATTGCTTGCTATGATCCCCTCAATCTGGTCGAAGCACTTCTTGTGGTACCTTACGATCTTCATTAAGTCCTGCATGCAAAAAGCTAAGTAAGATAGTATTACTAGATGGCAAGGTCAGGTGGTCAAGCAAAGCATACCTAGACTTCCATCACCAGTCATTTTGCCGCTCGTTTAACTTTCAGGGTCTCTTCGACCTCTGGGATTTCCTCATGAACAACCCATTAGTCGTTCCGCCAGCACGACACATATACATGTTATCGCCTGTCATGTGGATGGCCCAGGATCTCTTCTACTTCATCCTCTTTGGCCTCTTTTTCAGGTACCGGTGCTGGTCTAGAGTTGGTAGCTTCTGCGATCACTATGGCCTTCCCACGGGCCTCAGCATCGACAAGCGTGCTCTGTGCTCTCGACTCTGGCCGCCGCTCCTCAGTCTAACCCATTACCCCTAGTGTTGAGGTGTCGCCCTCCGCAGGGTTGGTGCTCAGAGCACTTGTACTTGGCTCGGCTCTCCCCTCGACCACCTACTCAGGGACTGTTGTCTGGCCGCTTGTCTACTGAGGCTTCGGCGGACTTTCTGCTATGGGTTCCTCCATGGCCAGCTGCTGGGCAGTCTTCTCTGACATTGCTGGCGGCGCCACGTCGCTCCCGGCTAGTTGGTCTGGATTTTTGGTGGATGCTGACCTAATATATCCGAGATAAGTTCAGAAGGCAACGATAATCAATATAAATTGTAAGCTTACATCAAGGTTGCAAATACTTACATGTTGGAAGCACGGAATGATGTGGCGAATGCGCGTCTCTTCGGTCGTGCTTGCTCCACGTGCTCTGCGGGTGACACCTAGTTTCTCTCTACGACCAGCACTGATGCTGGGGCTTGGTGCTCAACCCCTCCGCCGCTTGTCCTCGGCGCTGCAGTGGTATGCGATGCGGATCCTACCAGCACGGAGGAGCCACCTTGCTCCATCGACTCTAGTTGCCTCCTCCTCTTTTGAGGGACGAGTCGAAAGATGTCTGCATCCTCTGTTTCATCATTTGATAATGTAAAGATCGCCTGACGATGCTTGCTGGTCGCCGGCCGCTTACCAACAGATCTAGCCGTTGGCTCCTTGCTAACTCTGAGCATGGCCCAATCGACGTCTTCGATCCCGGTGCTAGTCTGGGCGATTGGACCGGCAACTTGCGGCCAATCTACACCATGGGGTGGAGACACAAACACTGTTGCTCTATCCCAACCATTAATCTAGAAAACACAAAGGAGATAACACAGTAAGTTTTTGTTACAACATAAAACTACAGGTACAAGGCAGGATGATTTACCTTTGGGGGAGGTCGGGTGAGCTTGAAAGCGTGCTCGATGTCACTCAATCTGACATAATTTGGATCAGCTAAGTTAAATAGCTCTCCAATTCTAGCTCTAACTTTGATCTTGTCAAGCGCCTCTTACCTTGTCCTCGTTGGGTCTGCGCTACCTTGGTACTCGTAGCTAGGGTGTACCCTCCTCTGGCAGGGCTGGATCCTTCGGCTGATGAAGTTCCCGACCACGCTCGAACTGTCTAGTTTCTTCCATAGGATCATCCCAAGTAATTCTGGGATATGTTCCAGGTGCTTGAGCTTCTCCGGCCAGCTGGTCCTCTTCTCCGAAATGAACCCCACATCCCATAGTGTGATCGTGTTTGGCTCTTTGTGGATGTAGAACCACTTCTTGTACCAGTCGTCAAGCGATGTGTTCTAAGGGCAGTGCAGGTACTGGGCCTTCATCCCATCATGAAGGTTGAGGTACACACCTCCAGCTATCTTTGAGCCGCCTCTTCCTTTCTTCCGTAGACAGAAAAGATGGCGAAAGAAGTCGAAATGGGGCTGGAAGCTACCATATGCTTGGCAAAGATGAATGAAGGTGGAGACAAGAAGAATTGAGTTGGGATGTAGATTGCAAATCCTAATCTTGTAATACAGACAGAGCCCTGATGGAAAGGGTGCATTGGAACCCCAAAACCCCGCTTGAAGAAATCTTCGAAAACCATAATCACACCTGGTTGTGGATCGGGGTACCCCTCGCCCTCCGGCGTGCGCCATCCTGTGAGTTCCTTGTTGTGGAGTACTCCCATGATGACGAGGTCTTCGATGGTCTGCTCATTACTTCTTGACTTCCACCACTCCTTCGCCATGACTTCGGCTTTCTTCTGGGGGTCACTTTTCGCCATGAATCTGGCCTTGCTGATGAAAACGGATACGGTGGAGGAGTGGTTGGTGATGATTTTGGAGGTATTAGGGTTGGCAAGAGGAAGAAGAAGGCTACGGCAGCGAATAATAATGGGGTTCGGTAAAAAGTAACTTACCAATTCTACATTATAAATAACCAAGAGTTCCGCCGTTTCGTCTGCCCGAGATTCTTGGGAGACATGCGCATGCGTCGTAGACGATTGTTTTCACAACCTTGAGATCTATGCCAATATATGTGCCTCTTCGTTATTAGTGTATGCGCCTCTTTGTTGCCAGTGTGAGAGGCCCCACACTGACGCACCTACATACAGGTGCCAAGTGACTGTTTGCTTGAAAGGACAAGAAGGCAGTATGACGTGCTATACCCGTCTACTTTTTTGACCAGACATGTCAGATGGGACTTGACAGAGTAAGAAGGTAAATAAATACACCAAATAATAGTACAAGTGGCATTTGTTTCTTCGCCGCATGTCTCGTGCTTAGGGATGGTCTACACCACTATCGTGCTCGGGGACTGCCCAGACCACTACCGTGCTCAGGGACTGCCCAGATCACTACCGTGCTTAGGGACTACCTAGACCACTATCGTGCTCGGGGACTGCCCAGACCACTATCGTGCTCGGGGACTGCCCAAACCACTACCGTGCTCGGGGACTGCTCTGACCACTACCATGTTTGGGGACTGTTCCGACCACTGCTCGGCGACTACTCTCCTTGGCTACATGTGATGTGTACTCACATACAGTCGAGAGGCATTTATTTGGACCTTACTACAAGGCTTATACTTTGCCTTCTAGCAAGCTCGGGGACTACATCGGTATGATGCACCTGCCGATGCATCTCTTATTGCTTGTACGACGATTGGATTCTTAACTTCAGTGGAAATTCTTTTTAGACCCTGACACCACATGCCAACATCACCAACTACCAGGCTCGGAGACTAAGTGGGCATACTTCACCTTGTGGTGAATGTGTTTATTTTATTAACCCCTACGCTTTGACTGATTGCCAGAATTACTACTGTCCAAGGGTCACCTACATTTCTTATCAGAAATACAAGTGGACACACTTGATAAGGAAAGAAATCTTTTTCTTTTTTCTTTAAGAGCACCATGCATTCTTCGGACAACCAGAATCTTCGGCTATAATCGTGGTCTACTGCTCTCTATTCTGATCAGAATGCTAGCGCATTCGATTGGTCAATGATTCAATCAGTTGGAGATGACATGAAGACGGATCGCATTAGTCGAAGGAGATCGAATGGTGTGTCGTAGCATAATACATGGTGCTCGGGGACTAGCTGTGGGGGTATTAACCCCTATACCCTTATGGCTAGGCTTGGGCTAGCCCGGATCTAGGGGTTCGGTCCACTACAAGATGACGCGCGGCCCGGCCAACCTATTTGGAGTCCCGCGCAAGGAGTCAAGACAGATTTGGAGATCAAGCAAGATCCTAGTCGGTTAGAATAGGAATCCTTATCCGACCACCTATGGCAATTATAACTGGCTAGGATTAGTTTCTAGATCTATAACCCTACCCCCCGGACTATATAAGGCGGATAGGGAACCCCTCTGAAAACATCTCTCATTGATATACAGTAATACAATCAGACGCAGGACATAGGTATTACACCTTTACAGTGGCCGAATCTGGATAAAACCTTGTGTCTGTCTTGTGTTGCCATCTTGTTTGTTGCTTGCGCATCTGTCTGCTGATAATCTACTACCTTGGGCATACCCCTAGGTAGACTGCCGATCATATTTCGTCGATAGAGGCGCTCATCAATGGCCTATGCATCACTGTCGAGTTGGGCATCCAAAGGCTTCATGTCTGAGGCGACTCACTGCTAGTCATCGATCAAGTCATGAAGGAGTCAAGATGTCATAGCACCAAGATGGCTACGTACTGCCAAAGTCCATCAGCTAGAGGACAAGTTTGATGGCCTCGAACTCAACCACATCCTGAGGTGGCTCAATGAGGCGACCAACATGCTAGCGAAAATGGCATCCGGCCGACAGCCGGTGCTGACGGGCGTCTTCGCCAGCGATCAGTATATGCCCTTGGTCCGCTACGAGGAGCAGGAATAGACCGGTGATGGGTCGCTTTCCCTAGGCTCTAGGGCTGGCCGACCGTTGGCTCCTTCCGACCCCGAAGTCATGGAGCTTGACGAAGATCTAGTGGCAGAGCTCAACCCTCTAGCAGACTGGAGGACACCTTACCTCAATTACCTCCTTCGCAAGGTGCTCCTAATGGACAAAATGGAGGCTCAGTGTCTCACACGCCACGCCAAGTCCTTCATCATTATTGAGAGGGAGCTCTACAAGTAAAGCCACACCAAGAGCCTACAGCGTTGCATCCCCATCAAACAAAGGAGGCTATTGCTGAAGGACATCCATGGTGGGGTCTGCGGACATCATGTCGCACCAGAACCTTGGTTGGAAACGTGTTTTGATAGGGCTTCTACTGGCCAACCACGGTGGCCGATGCCGACCAAATTGTGCGTACCTATGAAGGGTGTCACTACTACGCTTGTCAAACCCACCTGTTGGCCTAATCGCTCTAGACGATCCCTATCATGTGGCCATATGCGGTCTGGGGGCTTGATCTAGTCGGACCCCTCAAAAGAGCGCCCGGGGGCTACACACACTTACTTGTCACCATGGATAACTTCACAAAATGGATAGAGGCTCGACCGATCTCCACGATCAAATCCGAGCATGCCATGCAATTTTTCTTTGATATCGTCCACTGCTTTGGAGTCCTGAACTCCATCATCATAGACAAGGGCACACAGTTCTCCGAGAAAAAAATTCCTCTGATTCTATGATAACTACCACATCCACATCGATTGGGCCGCCATGGTGCACCCCCGCATGAATGGGTAGGTTGAGCGCGCGAATGGCATGGTCTTGCAAGGCCTTAAGCCTAGGATCTTCAACTAGCTAAACAAATTTGGCAGATGATGGGTTGTGGAGCATCTCGTGGTACTCTAGAGCTTGAGGACAACCCCTAGCTGAGTGACCAACTACACACCTTTCTTCATGGTCTACGGTTCTGAGGCAGTCCTCCCAACCAACCTTGACTACGCAGTGATGAGGGTTAGGGCGTACAACGAGCAGGGAGCCAAGGCGTCCCTCGAAGACACCATGGATTAGCTCAATGAAGCGCATGGTGTTGCCCTCCTCCACTCAGCCAAGTACTAGCAAGTGTTGCACTGGTACCACGGCCGTCGGGTGTGGGGTCGGGCCTTCAACATCGGGGACTTGGTGCTCCGCCTCATCCAAAGCAATAAGAACAACCACAAGCTCTTTCCACCGTGGGAGGGACCGTACATCCTTGCGGAGGTGCTCTGACCGGGCACCTATAAGCTCAAGACCATCGATGGTAAAGTCTTTATCAATGCCTAGAACATCGAACAACTACGTCAGTTTTACCCCTAGCCTATGCGCATACTTGCAGAAATTAAGAATGCTGTTTCTAAAATGCAAAAACATTTTTTTCTTTTTAGTTTCACTATTTGTCTCCTCGATCTTCAGTGACCCGACCCTAGCAACGACAAGGGGTCGGGCCTCACTTGGGGGCTAATAGGAGTATATCTACCCAAAAACATTCTCTATGCCTGATCCTCTCTTATATTAAGATGTGGAAGCAAGGACTGTAGAAACAAACGCTGAGTAAAACTGGTCGGACCGCAAGAAACCTATGCCCCAATGTTTTTGCTCACTAGTGTGATTAGTGTTTTTTCGGCCGCACCCCGAGTTTTACAGTCTTAACTATGGAAAGGGTCAGGACACATTAACCTTTTAATACATAAAAAGGGAGAAGAACTAAAAGTCTGTTTGGCCATAATAAAAGTTAAAAACTTGTCTACTTATTACAAGTTCGCTGCCTAGCCTATCTAACTAACTAACCCCTCGGGGGGATGACCTCATCCTTGATCTTGATAGATAGGTCCTGTGCTAGGGGGGCATCGACTCCTCAATCTCCTCTAGCTTAGACTCGGAGTAACCAGGTGTGAAGCCCTGACTCATCGTCGCTAGATCCATATTCTTGTAGTGAGAACGAGCGATCGCAAATGACCGATGAACGCCAAAGTGAAGCGCGTCCCTCGCAATCTTGCATACCCGATCCATAATCTAGACGGTGTGGACCATGAGCGAGCTCATCTCCTACTCTAGAACAAGCTTGAGGTCTTTGTAGACTAGCTAGACGGTGATGCGTAGGGTATCATGCTCATTGCTCTCCTTCAGGAGGGAGGCCTTCACCTCGCCAAGCTCCTTCTCTAGGCCATGGTGCTTCATCACCTTGCCCCCAGGCTTGTTGTTGAGACTTGTCCAAGTCACATACCGACCATGTCAAAAGGCCTACCATGGATTCTAGGGAGAACAACAACAAGGGAACCAGAGGCTTACCGTCCACGTCTGCTCGAAGCTTGTGCACCTCATCGCGCTGCCGGGTCACCTTGGCCTCTAGGCACCGGACCTCATCCTGGTGCTGACCGACCTCCATGGCGAGCCTAGTGGACATGACCTCTGTCACAACCTTTAGGTCCCTCTCCCCCTCAAGCTCACCCTTGAGGAGGTCAATCTGCTACTAGGCGTCGACACGCTCCTGGCGACCCAAGTCACACTTTGTTCAGAGCCCCTTTATGTCCTAGAGCAAATCGTCCTGCTCCTTTCGTTGCTGCTCGGCCTCTGCGATGTCCGTGCATGCCCTCTCGATTAGGGCCATGAGCTTCTCCTCAGCCTCGTAGGCATCCTTCTCCCTAACTCGGAGGTTGGCCAGCTCCCGAGCGGCGGGGGCAAGCTCAACCACCTCCTGATGGGCTATAGTGAGCTATGTGCGCCAGCCCCTCACTCCATCGTGTCTCTTCGACAAGGCTGTCCCAAATGTCCTTCTTGCGACAAAGGAATTGGGACTTCACCCGGCTATAGATCATAAGGGACTACGGAGAGGACAAGACTTAGAGGCATGGAAAGGGAACATGAGAGCTAGAAACATGGTCATATCATACCTAGCCAACCAGGGCAACGACATCACGCAACGAGCTCAGCGTGGTGGTTAGGGCATGAACCATGGTCCCAACCTCCATGTGGATGCTCCCCCATTCCCTCTCCTCTATGGTGTCATCAAGGGCAAAAAGTGTCACCACCGGGTCCTGCCAATCTACCCACCGGATCTAGGATCCTCCCCATGCATGTGGGTCATCGCCCACCCGGACCAGAGACTGGGATGGCTCCACGCTGATTCCAAGTGGCGCCAACCCCTCTTGTGGTAGCAACTCCTCTGGAGTAGCCCCTCTAGTAGTAGAGGGGATGGGGGACATGGATGCGGAGGCCTGCCCCATCACCACATCCACTAAGGATGCCTCGAGTGCGCCCTCTTCCATCAGCCCTGCCGTAGATGCCGCCACCTCCATAGACGACAGCTCTA
Source organism: Miscanthus floridulus (assembly GCF_019320115.1). Lineage (NCBI taxonomy): Eukaryota > Viridiplantae > Streptophyta > Magnoliopsida > Poales > Poaceae > Miscanthus > Miscanthus floridulus. The sequence continues at coordinate 146,676,183 of NC_089582.1, read as the reverse complement.
GTTGTGCTGTCTCCACCTGTGACGTCGTTGCCGCACCCAGCCATGCCTCGTCCACCACGGATGACTTGGGTGCATCCTCCTCCATCTGCCCCACCATAGAGGTGGCCACCTACACGGATGACGGCTCCGGCTGTGCTATTTCCACCTATGATGTCGTGGCCACCTGCGTGGATGATGGATCCGGCTGTCCCATTTCCACCTATGATGTCACGACCACACTCATCTGTGCCACATTTGCCATGGGAGCCCTAGACGCACCCTCCTCCATCTGCTCCCCTATGGACGTAGCCACCAGTTGTGCCCCCCTAGTTGACACTGCGGCCACCCTGGCGCCACTCCCACTCACCTCTAGCGTAACTCTAGCTGGGTCCTAGCACGTCTGCTAGAGGGCGAGGCTCTTCTTCAAAGCAAGCCTTAGGAGAGTCCCGTGTCCTTCAACACTACAAAGGACATGACAGTCAGTTTATGGTAAAAATTCATTAGAACAAAAGGACAAAAAAACTCTTAACTCACCTCGACGCCATTGGATGCTGACATTATGGTGTCGGTCCGCCTGACCCTAGCTATGCCTCATCGGCACATTATCACTTTAAGCCCTCCCTCTGCTTGGAGGGTCCGATTGAAGTGGAGCGGTCGGTTCCCATCGGCTCCGAGGGCACCAAGGAAGGCCCTGACGGAGTAGGGCGGCTTGATTCCACTGGCTCTAGGGGAGCGTCCTCCCCTTCCTAGCCTAGGGGCATGCCACTGGGAAAGGCCTCACCTATGGCAGAGACGGGTCCTCGTCCCCTCCTCCTAGCTCATCTCATTGGATGAGTGACCCGAAGACATCTCCTTCTTCTTCCTCCTCCTCCTCAGAGCCTTGCCACTGCCTTCCTCCATTCAGCTTCAGCCTGCTCCTTCACCCATCGCTTCACTTTCTTGTCATCCTTCTCCTTCTTCCTCTTCTCATCTAGTGACATGGTTCAGCACCCTCACGGCCACGTGCTCTAGGCATGGTGCTGATGGAGGCTCGAAGGCCCAACCCCATTGGCAACTCGATGAAGCCGGCGTCCGATCACATCGTGGGATGTCCTGAGATCAGGAACACTGGCTTTCGGACTCCTCTCTTGCCTCATTGATGCGCTGCGTGACCTTGCTGTCATGGAGCAGCCCCTGGGTGAGCACCATCTCATTGAGCTATGCGTGCAAGCAGTCATCCCATACAGTGGGAGGGTGTGCACCATCAGTGGCGCCACCCTCCTCGCATGATACACCCCTATGACACCAGCCCACAAAGGCCGTGGCTCTTTAGGAATGCGATGGCATCAAGGATATCGTGCATCTTCTTTTCCTTCTTGGGAGGTCCCCACAACCACACCTACGATGCCTCTTCGATGAGGCATTTGGAGAACTGCGGCAAGAGGGTGGCAGCATTGTTCTTCATGTAGAACCACTACACATGCCACCCCTTGTTGGACCTCGACAACTAGCAGGGCATGTACTTGGTGGACCGCTACCCCCGAAGGTGGATGCCCACGCATCCCATCGACACTGGTAGGTCCTCGGCTCTATCCCTCTTGTTGAGCAGGGAGATGGAGAAGAAGTACCTCCACAGCTCAAAGTAGGGCTTGATCCCTAGATATCCCTCGCACAGCACGATGAAGGCCACAATGTGTTGGATCCTATTGGGATTCAGATGCTACAACTTGATCTGGTAATGGTGCAGTAGCCCCTAGAAGAATAGGTGGGGAGGAATCGTGAGTCCACACTCATGGAAGGGCACGAAGGACACGATGTAGCCATCGAGCAGCATTAGCACCTCCTCATGACCAAGCACAAGCCACTCTGCCGCATCGGTCCTCCTACGAAGACGACCACGCTTGACAAGGCCCTCAATGCATGCGTGGGTGACGTCGAAGCGATACCATGACTCCATGGGAAGCAAAGGGTGGAGGAACAAAAGCTTCGCTGATGGCGAAAGAGCAAGGGTGAAGGAACAAGGATTTTGCTGGCGGTGCAAGAGTGAGGAGTGAACTGTCCACCTAGGTTGATGCACCTGCTACACCTCGTCACATCACCTCTCTAGGAATTGTGCACACATAGCCCCTAGCCACTCCTCGAAGGGCACATCAGACAGCGATTTGCCCCTCGATAGGCCAAAAATCGCCGTAGGTAAGAAGGGATACGGAGCTGAAAATGCTCCCATGGCCCATTAAGGCTCAGGAGTTTGTAGGTTGGCCTACCAATAGGTTCACAACTGCTCCAGGGCACCTTTAGAGTGAGGCATGATAAGGGATGGGCCTGCTAGTGGTCGGTACCTAGGTGCACGAGTGCCACAGGCATCCTGACCCACGTTTAGGTCTTGGCCGGAGCAGGGTCCATGGTTTTTCTTTGAAGAAAGGCAACAAGCCCTTGGGATAGATCGAACGGGCCCAAGAACTATATGGATTGGCCACCAAGAATCTAGAGTCAGTCACCAACTCACCCAAGCCAGACCCCATGAATAGGAAGCTGGGCCCCACTCGAACTAGACCGTTAACAGCTCACCGAGCACCATGATTCGTCTATCGAGGAAAACATGGCACGGCTCAGCCCCTCCATTTTTATCGAAAAAATGCTTGAGGGAGGACGACCACAAGACGAGCTAACCCCTCGATCGGACCCTTCCTATGCGTGGGGGCTCGGGGAAGTTGGACTCGCAAAGAGATCGAATACGTGGTCGCATGACAATGGCGGATCGATTAGATCCTAGGGAGGGATCAGAATCAAGAGAGATCTTTTCTAACCCTTCGAATCCCATAGCTACATGCTCCCAAAGTGTCCGAACATGATGGAAAGGAATTGCAACCCTACCAAGATATCTCGCGGCCCACAAAGGGAGATCAAGACCCTTAGAATCCTTCCATCTAAAAAAGCCATTGAAGGAGTATCCTACTCCTCCGTAGGCTCGGGGGCTACTGTCGGGTATCAGTATTAGGGTTACCTAGAAGAAGGAGGTTGATTGTCGTGAATGCTAACTCACCCGGATGGTCAAGAGCATATTTTGGTCTCGCCTAACCCCGAGGGTGTGGGCTCTGTGTCGCCCAACCCCGAGGGCACGGGCTCCATCACGCCTGACCCCGAGGGTGTGGGCTCCGTCTAGCTCGATCTCGAGGGCGCGGGCTCCGTCTCGCTGGACCCCTTGGGTGTGGGCTCTGTCACGTATGACCCTGAGGGCATGGGCTTCATCTCGCCCAACCCTGAGGGCAAAAACTCTATCACGCCGGACCCCAAGGGTGTGGGCTCTATCCCGCCTGACCCCTTAGGCGTGGACTTCGCCTCGCTAGACCCCTCGAAGGGGATTCTACCTCGCTCGATAGGGGTTTGTACCGCCCCCAACCACTACAGGTCTAAGAGTATGAACCTAGGGTCAAACTTCTAACACCAGAAAGGGAGTAGGCGCATCTTGACGTGACCCATGGCCACCATGGGCCATACCTAAGGACTCACATCACCAACAGTGTCAGGCGTGCCGACGCTATGCTACCTAATCCTCGTACGACTTTCGAATGGTAACCATGCTGCCTGTCGGGACAGAATGGAGCCCCATGACCGGCTGATGACGCACGCGTATAGCGCCAGTGATGAATAGGGTCATGACGTGGAGCCATCCCCATCATCATCTATAGAACTGGTGGGACCTGTGTAAAGGAGATGAAGGGCGCTATGACCCCAGAGGCCTTCTTCCTCCTTGCTTCTCTCTCTCTCTCATGTAACCTGTGCCTTCTCCTTCATCTATAAAAGGAGAAAGCAGGACGCTCCACGAAAGGCACGCGGAAACGGCCGAACGAGCTCAACTGAGACTCAACTCCGTTCGACCCTTTCACCAAAGACTTGGGACCTGCTCCCTCTCTCGCCCATTTGTAGCCCCTACTACAAACTAGTGTCGGTAACACGAACAGTAGCAGACTAGATGTAGGGACATTTTACCCGAACCAGTATAAATCAGTGTGTCCTCCGAGCACACCATCCAGGTCAAACGCACAAATCACAAATTTACTAGTTGGTGATTTGAAACACCAACATAAGTACTAGTTTATGGCAATATGCATGTTCTACTATCCATTTGTGCTCTCCGAGTTCTTAGAAATGATACTAATTCAGTCACAGAACCATTTGGAAAATAGGAAAAGCTGAATGAAATGTATCTGATTGAGTTAGCAGTTACATGATGGACCATACTCTAGATCATACTCTAGACCTTGTACAACAAGTAGGACTGAATCATCACCACTACTGACTAAAAAACAGACAATTACATCCTTGTTTGTAAACTTAAATCCATCCCTAAGCTTCCTTCCATCATTGTTATCAGGTACCAGCTTGTTTGCTGACTCCAAAGCTTGTTTCTTAGCCAACTCCATAGCTAAGAACTATTCATAGGCAGCCTCACCTTCCTTCCTTATTTCGATAGTTGGAGTGCAAGTTTCCTAGGAGCCTAGAAACCTAGGCATCGCACTCCATCCAGGTGTTGTACACCCCTTGGAGTCCTTCCTTTGAACACAACATAGCACTTCATCGTTCAAACTGCACACAAATGCATAACCAAATCATGAATCCAGTACATACACAAGTGGCATAAGGCAGTCAAATCCAAATTTAATCAAACAAACACAACCAACAGTAAGCATTGTCAAATAGCGATCATTAACCCTAAGTGACAGAAACAACTTGTTCAAGTTTACAATGCATCATGCAACAGCCCAACTCAGATAGGAACTTAGAAGAGTTTCAGCTACTAGAATCTACCCACATCACACACTTATAATGTTGCCTTATTACATAATAAATTAGATATAAAAATGGGCACCGTTGAATCATATGATGCATTGGAGAAGAGTGTTTCTTACAGGTCAGCTATCTTCTTCAAGCCTGAAAGATCCTATTGAGGTAAGTCCTGCACCATAGCTCCTTATCTTCAAGTTTCATTCCCACAAACACCATAGCTGGCCCCTTGTGACCCATGAGATAATCTAGACACAACATCTTGTCTGGTCTACTAAAGTTAGTGCACCCCATCACAGCATCATAGATCCCTAGTGCTGCCTCATTATGGTTTCCCTCACTCACTGCATCACCTAGTCCCTAAATTGCATCAGTGAACTCCAGTCAGCAGAACTGAGTCTTCATCACTGAGCATCCTCTTCCTTTTCCCACTCTTCTTGTCATCAACCTTCTTCTTGCTTGTTGTTCCATCTTCCTTGGCTGCAGTAGGGTGCTTCACTGTCCACATCAATGGTGTCTTGGTTAGCAAGCAGGTTGTCCAAGGGCTTCATTGGACCCCATTGCAAACCTATCAGTAGCAACTCCACATCCAAAGATGGTTTGCATCAGCTGGTAGTTGGCAATTGGGGCATTCAGGAACTCTGCATCCTTGGCATGATCCTACATAATTAGGCACAAATAGTTAGCAAGCATTGATAAGTTTGAAGCAGTTGGAACAATTGAGATATAGGAACAGCTCGTAACTTGACATGTCCTAGCATAGTGTTCTGGTGCAAGAGTGATCATGCAGAGATCTTCATCCTAATTGGCGCCACTCAGTTCCTTCAGCTTGCATATCTTGATCCACTTGGCATGCCATTTTGCAGAAGGTGGTTGTACACCTGAGTACCTGTCACTTGCTGGCCAATGAATGCTTGCAGTTCCTTTGCCCACTGTGTTCACATGATAGTCCTTGAAGCCTTTGTCTATTCTGACTCCTTGAGTGATTAGATCTGAGAACCTGGTTAACACAAAAGCCGACATCACTATATTCCAGTTGAGCCTTGGCTGCACCATTTGGTTGACCAGCAGGCTGCACCTCTACCACCTCTAGGAACCTCTTCAGCATGAGGCATTGGAACCTCCTCACCAAAGATGTCAAACTATCGACACAAGCCATAGCTAAGATAAACTCAAGTAGTACATGCATAAAAGTAGAGTACCCAGTAGTACATTACTAATCAAACACCATTTTAGAAAGATAAATGATTAAGGAAAAACAAAATGTAGTTCCATAACAAGCTGATAGTAGCAAATGAAGTTCAACATACAAACAAGCTGATAGTACTAAATGAAGTTTAACATACAAACAAGCTAACAGTACCAAATAAAGTTCAACATACAAACATAGAAAATGAAATTCAGATTATAGGGCATCATTACCTTAGGGAATGGTCTCATCCTAAAGTACATGTTTCATGCATTAGGTGCAAGTCATACTGCTGCAAGTACTTCTACTAATGAACCCCATGCCTAGCCTGCCACATTTGTTGAGCCCAAGTGTCTCTCTTGGCAGCCCAAGCATTATTGTCAATGACATCGTCATTTGGTCCATCCACATTTGCAGGGTTTGCCTCCCACTCAGACTCAAGTGGCACAACTTCATCAACACCAAACCTAAAAATCTAGTTTGCACAGGATACAACATTCTAGGACAAGCTTCACTTGTATTTTGTATGGATGAAATGGCTTGTACAAGATCTTGAACCTATTCTTCAGAGCACCAAATGCCCTCTCTATTGTCACCCTCAGAGAAGAATGCCTCAGATTGAATAATTCTCTTGCATTCTGTGGACTTCCTAGCACCATACTCCCTTAGATGGTACCTTGTGCCTCTATATGGAGGAAGAAACCTAGGCCTGACAGCATACCCAGCATCTACAAGGAAGAATTTTCCTATAAAAGAGGAAAAAGGAGTAGAATTAGCAAGGTTGGACTCATCACAGAAACCTAGCCTGTTATGAAACTAGTGACACCATCTATTACCTAGGGGTACCCTAAGGCCATCATCCCTTTATAAAGCGTCAGCAAGTATGAGGGCGTCATGAGCAGAGCCTTCCTAACCAGCCAATACATAAGTGAATCTCAGATCGAAATCCACTGCAGCAAGCACATTTTGGGTGGTTGTGTGCTTCCTGCCCATGAATGCGGCTCTATGTTCTTTAGGAACTCGAGCAAGCACATGAGTGCCATCAATGACACCGACACAGTCCTAAATACAATTGAGATATTAATAAGACTATCCTATCAGATATAAAGGAATAGTTGAAGAAAGGATTCCAACCTTGAAAAATGGATTCCATTTCCTACTGTGCTAGATTTTGGGATGAACAGAAGTGGCTGGAGGGACTATCATCTTATATCTGAGTTCACCTACTGCATATAGGACCTCCTGGAAATACCTACTGATTGTTTCAAGTCGCATAGCTAGAAAAAAGGGACCCTTTTCATCCTAAGAAGCTCAACACAGTTATTGTCATCGCTGTTGTAGATGATCCTTAGATTGTTTGCCCTCTGTTGATCTCTAGCACTCATTGGACCATAAGAAATGCCTCTCCTACCTCTTGAAATGCATCTGAATCTAAGAAACAGCTAAGCACTGATGACTGAAACCAAGCCTGTGCCTCTAATGATTAGCCGACGATGCCTAATTGAAGGATCCATGAAGTTAACAGAAGATTTTGGGTACAAATTAGTAGAAATTACAACTAGTATGAGACAGACCCTAGGCAAATAGAAGGAACGGCTGCGACACCAAGCGGTGCGCCACCTAGATCCGCATGAATCAACGAACAAACCCTAAAGCTCAGCTAGCAAAATGGATCCAAACCACAACATTAGGGTACACAAGAACTTAGGGTTCAAAATAGAACATCAGTGCAGCAGTATGACACGACCCTAAGCAAACCACAGGAATGGCTACGACACCAATGGCGCGCCACCCAGATCAGCGTTAATCATCGACCAAACCCTAAAGCTCAGCTAAGAAAATGGATCGATACGAACATGAACACAGATTGCGCACACAAACATGAACCAAATAACACTACAAGCCAGAGAATAGAAGAAGGAGGCCGCGTACCAGACCCCGTCCAACCGTACCAGGAAAGCCACCGGAGTGCACCGCTGTCGGCGGAGCACCAGCGAGGACGGAGAGTGAAGGGGACGAGCGAGAGAGGAGAGAACGACGACTGAGTGGGAGAAGGCGAGTGAACAGTGACTAGGTAAACCTTAGCCAGGCGGTGACACTCCGCTTATATACCATGGCCAGCGCTAGCCAGTGGGGCCCATAGCGACGGGTGCGTGCGGGGCTAGGCCTGGCCTGGCTCCAGAAAAACGAGCGACCCTCTCATTCTCTCAGGGCAAGGCTAGCCCAGTACGGCTGGCTCCCCCAAGCCAGGCAGTAGGGCCAGAACAGGTGACCAAACAAGCTCAACATGGCTCCATGGAACCAGGCCTGGATTTAGCCAGACAACAAAACAGCCCCTGAAGGTTAGCAAAGCTAGGTATAGACGGTAGTAGCCACCGGTGTAGCCATGTCGGCAACAAAAGCGAGCACGTGCAGTACGCTTTTAGCCACTTAGGGCGTGATTGGTTGCCTGAACCAGGACGTCCAAAGGGGCATCTCGCATCCCTCCGTGCACTTGTGCCGTGTTTGGTTGCCCTGTTCGCACCATTTGCGTGCATCTTTTCATTCTTTTGTCCTCTTCCATCCCGCACGCCTCCGTCTTCTGGATTTCTCCTTCCCTCATGATGCAGGATGACTTGATTCACGCAGGATGTAGGGACCCATGCGTCAGACATAAAAAAATGATGCATACATGCAACAAAACACAACCTCGTCTCGTAATCAACCAACAACTAAGACAACCAAACATGACCACCTGCACGAGCTCAACCCGACTTCTTCAGTTCTGCACAGTCTAGCTATCTGGCTCAAGGCTTAGTCTACGACCAATGACGCCCTTAGCACGAGAATGGCAAAATTCTGCCTTGCTCCCCCTGTGGGCTGCTGTTCCATCCAGATTTTTTTCCTCATTTTTGAAATTAAAGCAAGTCACTTCCCATGTCACTCACGTTTTCCCTCCCAAATCGCGGTTCCATTCTATTCTCCGGCGGGGGGAGGCGAGCAGTACAGACTACTAACCGAAAGGACTAGTAGTAGCAACTCTCAACGCTCCACTCCGAGGAATGCGAGCGATAGATATAAGGCAACACGAGAGTCTTCCTCTTCCTCTTCCTCTCCTCCCGCACCTTGCTGCCCTTCCCCTTCCTCCCCCGCCGCTCCCTACAAATCCGCGGCCCCTCGCAATCCCCAACCGCGCGCCGCCGCCGATCCCGCCGCGACCCAGGCCCTCGCGCCCGATCCGCCGCCGCGCTGGCCTCCCCGCGCCCCCCAAACCCTAGGTAGGTGAGGGGGTTGCGCGCGCGGAGGGATGGAGGCGCTGGTGGGGCGGGCGGTGCGGAAGGCGTTCCCGGGGTACGGCACCTTCGCGGGCGTCGTGGAGTCGTACGACCCCGACGCGGGATACTTCCGCGTGCTCTACGAGGACGGAGACTCCGAGGAGGTCGACGCCGACGAGATGGCCGAGATTCTCGTCGGCCCCGCGATGCCGAGCGCGCTGCAGCAGCTGCAACACACCCCGCCGCGGGACGCCGCGGGGAGGCGCCCTAAGAAGCGCCGCCGCGGAGATGGCGATGGCGACGAGGACGACAAATCCCCGACCCCTACCCTGACCCCCGACGGCGTCGTGCTGGCCGTCCCCGTCGCCGCGGGTGAGGAGAGCGAGCCCGCGACGCCCGCCGAGACGACGGCGGCAGAGAAGAAGCGGAGGGTCAGCCCCGGTCCCGAATCGTCCAGGCCGCTGCGGCGGAGCGCGCGCCAGGCGAAGGCGGCTGAACTCGCGGCCGAGATGGAGGCCGCGGCGGCCGTGGCGGCTGTAGCAGAGGCCGAGGAGGAGGCTGCAGCGGCGGCTGTGGCTGCGGCTTCGACTCCCCAGCAGTCTGGGAGGAAGTGGCCTCGCGCAAACGGGAGTGGACGGTACCGCTCTGTGTCCAGGGATTTGGAGGAGGCCGCGGTGGAGGAACTTCCGCCCAAGCCGGAGCTGCCACCCTCGTCGCAGGGTCTGGATTTGGGCGGCCTCCCTGTTCTCGATGTCTTTCAAGTCTACTCCTGCTTAAGGTCCTTTAGCAGGCAGTTGTTCCTCAGCCCGTTTTCACTGGAGACATTTGTGGCCGCGCTGCGCTGCACCTATGTCAACCCGTTGATTGACTGGGTGCATTTCGCTCTGCTGCGGGCTCTCAAGAGCCACCTGGAGGACTTCGCCAATGAAGGAGACCCGTCAGCGGTGCACTGCATTAGGTAACTTACATGTCCTTTGCTGTATACTAAGCTTAGAGACCTCTACGTGACTGAAAAAACATGTTTTTTAGTTACCCACTATTGTCTTTGTAGGAATCTTAACTGGGAGCTGTTAGACCTAGCAACCTGGCCAATCTATCTCGCTGAATACTTGCTAACCAGGGGCACAGAATTGAGGTATGGTATGAAGCTTACAGATTTAAGTCTGCTGAGTACAGAGTACTATAGGCAGCCTGCAGGGGTAAAACTTGAGCTGCTGCGATCACTCTCTGATGATGTTCTGGAGATTGGGGCTATACGGTCAAGATTGTCAGAGACAGATGGAAACGATGAGGGCTTCAGAAACTCTGGTGTAAGAAGAAAAAAGAGGGGCTCTTCTGCTAAGGCGGCAGTGGATTCTTCTCAATTTCCAGAAGGATCTGCTGAAATGGATGATGGAAACAGTGATGAATGTTATCTTTGTGGCATGGATGGCAATTTGTTATGCTGTGATGGCTGTCCAGCTGCATTTCATTCGAAATGTGTGGGGGTGGTGGAGGATCTTTTGCCTGAAGGTGATTGGTATTGTCCTGAGTGCTTAATACAGAAGAATGATGGATCTAGAAATATTGCAAATCCTATGAGAGGAGCAGAGATTCTAGGAACCGATCCACACGGCCGACTATACTTTTTCACTTGCGGCTATCTTTTGGTGTAAGTCGCCTTGGACCCCTTACATGATATCTTTATGAATGATCTTTTGGGGCTCTGGTGTGCTTTTTTTAATGCCCCTCTGCTATATGGCCTCCTGTATTTTTCGAAAATCTAAGTATAGTGATTATGTTACTCTGGTGCACTACCATTCAGATTATCAAGCCACCTAGGATCTAGGTAGAATGATGTAAGCTGTTGCATCTTTTTTCTTGTCTATGAGCTTCACATAGGATGCTCTGTTTGTCTTGTTAGTTCTGGGTGGCTCCTCTCCATAGAACATGTAAGCTGGAACAATGATATGATTCTGTCTATACTAGCTCCTTGTGACATGTGAGCCTGGGCATACATTGTAGAATTAGCAATTGGTCCACTTTCGACTTGCTAGGTAGAGCATACATATTTATTATTTTTCTTGCTTGAGGTTTGAGGCAAAGTTGGGCTTACTGATAAAACCAAAGGTTAGGTCATACATTGATGTTCTATGAGACCACAGTAAAAATACAGTCTTTGTGCTATAGACAAAAACACCTTTTTAATAGAAGTAAAACTATACTGTATTAAGATTCTCCGGAATGAAACAATGAAATTCCTGCGATACTCTGATTTAGTAAGCCAGTTGTTATGATACTGTAGGCTCATTAATTAAGGGTATGCAGAGAAGTGTACTATTTATATTGCAGAAGTGAGACATGATTTGTTTACTTTCAGATCTTTCCTGTATGTATCGAATGGTTACTCCTTGCTGCATTAATAAACAAATCACCTTCTGAACTTGCAGGGTTGACTCATGTGATGGGAACTCTCCATGTTATTATTATGGTCAGATCGATCTCCATCCCCTTGTTACAGTTTTGAACGCATGTCATCCTTCGTACAGCTCAATGGTTAGCACAATTTCTTCATTTTGTGGTACCGCAATCAAGTCATCCAATCTTAACAGTCGTTACCAGAGTAGCAGGGAATGTAGTACATCTGATGCTGAGACAGACTCAAAACATTTATCACTATTGATGAAGCAACCTAGTGAGCATGATCAGTTTAAGGTAGAACAAGGAAACTCCTTTGAACACTTGGATTCTGGAAAAGCTTGCACCTCAAATTCTGATGATTTGGATCAAGATTTGTCACAGCATAGCATTAAACTAAGATCTTCACTTATATCTCGAAGTGGAAATGCTGCTGAAGGTGATTCGAATCAAATACCTCAAAATAGATCCTTTAGTGATAAGAATGATAACTGCAATTCCCAAAAAGATATTGTTTATTCACGTGCTAATGGTTCGCTTACAGAGAATCAGAAAGATTCACCACCTAAGGAAAAACCAAGAGATTGGCAGCTCTATTCTGATCCTGTTAGGTACATAAACTATTACAGTTTCGGTCAAATAGCAGCTAACGCTGCTGAAGAGCTAAAACACAAGCTGTCTGAAAACAAGGACGGGAAGAAACCTGTTCAGGATGTACTCTCGTTCCATCTGAGAACAATATGTAAAAAGTATGCTAACATTTTTGCACTAACTGATCAAAAGCTTTCTGCTGAACTGCTTAAAGAAAAATGTGGATGGTGCAATTCCTGCCAAATTAGTGGCGGCGTCGATTGCATTTTCAGAGTAACTGATATTAAGTACATGGAAGGCCCTAAGCCAAATACTCTTGATCTCAGAGCAGAAAATAATATGGATAGCCATATCATCCTTGCTATGCATAACATTTTGTCAATTGAAGAAAGGTTGAATGGTTTGCTGAGTGGCCCTTGGCAAAATCCACAATATAGCATTTGTTGGCGCAAGGCGGTCCTCAAGGCTTCTGATGTGTCATCACTTAAGCAGCCTCTTCTAACGGTATCACTTGTCATATGCTTCATTCATAATTTTTTAATTATGTGTGCCAATAATGATACATGTTTTTTTTTTGGCTTATACTCTGCAGTTAGAGTCCAGTCTGCGACGTGTTGCCATTACTGCAGAATGGCAGAAACCGGCAGACTCTGTTGAAGTTGTTGGTTCGGCAGCTCATATTTTGGTCCGCTCGTCTAGTAAATCTCTAAGTCATGGAAGCGCTAGAAAGCCAGGGAGAAAGCCGTCTCCTAATGGTGAACTTAAAGTTGACTCTCGTGATGTTGGTGTTTATTGGTGGAGGGGTGGAAAATTATCTCGTCAAGTGTTTCATTGGAAGAGGTTGCCTGAGTCATTGGTCAACAAAGCTGCTCGGCAAGGTTTATGAGCAATCTTCTGTCCATTTTTAGATATGTTTTTTCTACCATTGTATTTGCACCTAACCTTTTTGACCTCGTACTCTTCAGCTGGACGTAGGAAAATTCCCACGATTTTGTACACCGATGGTTCACAATTTGCGCGGAGGTTCAAATACATAGCCTGGCGAGCTGCTGTGGAAATGGCAGAAAATGCGGCCCAGCTCATTTTGCAGGTGATATCTTCTCCTTGCTTTGGAAAGCAATAGGTAAAATTTGGTCACTGAATTGTTCTCCTTTGTGCACTTCAGATTAAAGAACTTGAATGGAATATCAAGTGGACTGAGATACTGAGCACTCTCCCTTCTAGCCTCATGACCAAAGAAACACAGAAAATAGCTAGGCTTTTTAAGAAAGTTATAATTCGCAGGAAACGCATTGAAGGAACAAATGTTGAATATCTGCTTGATTTTGGAAAGAGGGAGAACATTCCTCCTGTTATTTCTAAACATGGAACAAAGCTTGAGGAACCCTCCAGCGAGAGGAACAGGTACTGGTTAAGTGAAGGCCATGTCCCTCTGAATCTGTTGAAGGCTTATGAAGCTAAAACATTTGCTCGTTTACTGAAAAAGAAAGAAACTGATGAACTACCTAAGAAGACTAAGAAAATGCGTGTCCCGAAACCCGAAATGCCAAGAAAGACAGGCTTTGATTACCTCTTTGAAAAAGCAGAAAAAAGATCCACCATGTTTTGTGGTCATTGTCACAAAGAAGTGATTGCAAGGTATGTCACAGACGATTAGTTTTATACTTATCCCTTTTAATAGTTCCTTCAATTTATTTTCTGAACTACACCATATTCATCGTATCAATTATTAGTAGCTATAGGCAAGGGTTTATTTCAGTTCAAACATACTTGTGGACACTACATTTCATCCAAGCTGTGAACTTTATAGGTCTTAGTTTTTATTTTTGTGATAGTTTGTTGTGCTGATATCTGTTGCTTCTCACTTTGATGCATGTGAGTGATGTGCTTATGGTAAGGTTTATTTCTCACTGTCAGAATGCGTACATGTTAAAGAAATAGTATATGCAAATTAGGGCCTTAGCACAGTGACATTAACTCTTCTATGCTTTGCCTCATAAACTGATCATCTCTGGACATTTTCAGTTCGGCTTTCAGATTCAATCGTTATACTTATTTTTTTATAGCAATGTTATCAGCCATGTGTGAATAAACTTCTTACATGGCTGCACTACGTGAGTTAGATATTAGTATTTGTTTTCTAAATAATCTAGGTGCACAATTACCAATCAAACTATTGGTGCTATTTCTCTAGAAGCCATTCAAATGAGCAAATACTCTCGAAAACTTGTTAGGATGTACAATTGTACATAGAAACCATGTATTGGCATTTTCATTCTTGCAGCTATTGATTTGTCCAATAAGTTTTTGCAATTATGTTCTCAGTTTGGCAATATATATACAATTTGGTTTCTGTTACATGGAAAAATCTCTTTACTAGTTCTGATTCTCTCTCTTTTCAACAGTGAAGCTGTTAACTGCCAGTATTGTGCAGGTATGTGCTGTTGCAAAGTCAACCTTTTTTTTTGTTTTGCATATGCACAACTATTGGCCTCAAGATTTTATTTTTGATATGCACTTTCTTCTGTGGTATCCTATGATTGTCGTTGAATAAAAAAAAGTTGTTATTGACTGTTAGCCTTACTCTAGACAATCATCAGCTATTGAGTTTTTCCTATTACTTTGGTTATTGATGCTTAAAATTATATTGGGAGTTATTGCACAGTGTTTGCCACTTATCTTTATCTTATATTCTTATTCGATGCAGCTATTTTCCATAGAAAACATTTCAAGGTTCCTAGAGGTGCTAGAAATGCTGTTTATGTTTGCAATAAGTGCTTAGATGAGGTCTTCAAGGTGGAGTCTCCTCAGAAAAAGGCTGCACCAAAGAAGCCATCTCCCAAAAAGAAGCAGAAGAAACAAAATAAGAAGAAGAAACAAAAGAAGCAATCACGCAAGATTGAGACCAGGAGGAATCAGATAGTTCTGAAATACAAAAAGAAAATTGGCAAAAAGGGTAAGCGTGGCCGGCCCAGGAAGAACCCACCAGATCTTTCAAAGAATGAATCATCAAAGATTCTTGAAAGCGAACCATCAAATGTTTCCAAAAATGAACCAGTGAAACGTATATCAAAACGATTGTATGATAAATACATGAAAGGTAACTCAAATGTATCCGAGAATGCAGCTAGCTCTCACAAGAGGAAAAGGACTGCTTCGCAGTATTCGTACTGGTTGAGTGGCCTCCGGTGGACACAAAATCCACATGATGAACGGGCAATAAGTTTTAGGAAAGAAAGAGTAGTTTTTCCATCAGAAGATGCTGAAATTTCTGAAGTCAGCCCAGTATGCTGCTTGTGTGAGAAATGCTATTGTGAAGAGGATATTTATATTGCCTGCGAAAAATGTGAAGGTAAGCATGTTTTACTTACATGGCATATCTTTGATCTTAGAGCAACTACATGTTCAGTTAGCAATTGTGTGAGCTAAAACAATGTTCTTATTATAGTCTTCTTTTTGGGAGGACATACAAATTTGTGTGTTCCGTCCTCTTTGGAATTACTAGCTCTTACCCCTCTGTCTGTTTTTTTTAGCCTTGGCATGGGTCTTATGGAAAGTCCACATTTTTCTGTCTCCTTACAAAAGTTGTCAGTTACTAGTTACTACTACCTCCATTGCATGCAGCTTGCCAATTTTGACCAATTTTGCACTCTAATTTGGCACTGTCTTTCTGAGTGCATCATTTTCTAATTTTGCCCTTGTGATTAATCGAGAAGTGTAGCTGTGCCAGTGTTAATCACCTGTAGTCCAGAGTATGGCAGTCTTTTTTCAGATGAAAAAACAAAATCTGCAGTAACATGGGCACCAACGAGATGGCTTGTATGCTTGCACATTTCCTGAGAATGGAAGAAAATATTTTCAGATCATGAAGTATCCAGAACACCCCATGCTACAAGTTTCAAATGTTGGTAGTGTTCCATAGTTTGAAAAGAAAATCATCAGTCTTAGAAAAAAAAAAGTTATGGTGACAATGGCACCAATGAGATGGTTTGTGTGCTTTCACGTATCCTGAGAACGGAAGAAAGCATATTTCAGCTGGCACCCCCAATACTTTGGGCAGCTGTTACAAGGGTAAAATTTTCCAACCCAACTGAGCGCCTAAATATGCACGTATTGGTTCAAGTGCCATATGTTGCGTAAAGGATGTATTGTTTCGTTGAGCGATTTTCTTTCTGAAATCACCCATGGTGACTAATGAGCAGCTAATTGATCATTGGAAAATATAGCAAGCTTTAAATTGAGTGGATACAAGTTGCTATGTCTCCTCAAAATCCTATAATGTTTAACAATAGAAAACACTTTTGAAGGGATAAAACGACAAAATCAAAGAGCAATGTGGTAATTTCCTTCTCTTCAGAGCTACTTCAAGTAACTTCTGTTTTGTGTTTTGTCTATGCGAAGGAACATCCTTCCTTATGTCATCCTACACATTAATTTGAATGAATTGCAAAAGTGCATTGTTTGCATAGTAGTACTAGATAGTTGAAAATATGTTTTCAAAATTTGTGGTTTCACTTCATGGAGAGCATAGGAGGCTAGGAGCACTACTCGACAACTATCATTGTTTCAGTTTTACATGTCTGATGTTTATGATTTTACATTGTTGCTCTCTATGTCATTGGTAGCTTTCATATTTTGCCTCCTATAATCCTTATTACATTTGCTTTTTCTTTCAGACTGGTTTCATGGGGATATATATTCTGTTACTATTGAGAACGTGAACAATCTCATTGGTTTCAAGTGCCATAGATGCCGCCTGAGAAGTCTACCTGTCTGCCCATATGCAGAGACTGTAACAATTCTCAAAGGTCAGTCAGATAAGGATCATGGCATCAAGTTTGTAGGTCACAGTGTTGACAAGTTTGTGGAGGATGAGGATCCCAATTGTCCAAAAGATCTTGGTGCTCTGGGTAGTCTGCAAGAGCTTCATGATCATGACATCGAGCGAAGGCTCAATGGTCATATTACCGAGATAGAATTCAGTTACAATAACTGTCTAGAGGAGCTGAATGATCATGGCAGTTTGAAAGAGTTTGATGCTCATAGCACTGAGAAAGATCCGGAGGATGATAAAAGTTTGAAAAAGGTAGACACCCTTAATGAGTTGAAGGAGTTTGATGATCCTGGCTCTGAGAAAGAACCTGGTGATCATTATTGTCCAAAAGATCTCAACAGTCACATCAATCTGAAAGATCTTGACAACTGTAGGACTGACAAAGAGATTAAGAATGACAATTGTCTGAATGAACTAGATGGAGACAACAATTGGAAACAGTTTGATGCTCATAGCACTGAGAAAGATCCGAAGGATGATAAAAGTTTGAAAAAGGTTGACACCCATAATGAGTTGAAGGAGCTTGACGATCCTGGCTGCGAGAAAGAACCTGGTGATCATTATTGTCCAAAAGATCTCAACAGTGACACCAATCTGAAAGATCTTGACAACTGTAGGACTGACAAAGAGACTAAGAATAATAATTGTCTGAATGAACTAGATGGAGACAACAATTGGAAAGCACTCGACAGCTATAACAGTCGGAAACTGCTCGACAGCCATAAAGAAATACAATGTCCTATGGAACTCGATGGTTTTAGTAGCCTGAAGCTTGTCAATCATAACGTTTTGGAAGAACTTGATAATCATAACTGTCTAAAAGAGAGTGGTGATAAAAATAGTTCTAAAGAGCTGGACAATAATGAAAGTCCAAAAGATTCAGGTGACTTTCTAGCAGAACACTTCAAAAACATTAGGATATCTGGCAAAGAGGCACTGGTCATTACACCTGAAACCGATTCAGTAAATGAATCTCTTGGTTTGCAATCCAAGGATGATTCTGGGAAGTCTGTTCCTACTGGGCGTGAGATTGACCTTCAGGTGGTGGTAACTTTATAATGTACCTTCGACAGTCAGAAGAAACCTTCCAGCCTCAGCATGAGTGCCCTTAGCTCCACTGGTCATTTCTTGGTGCTGCTCTGGTTGAAAATTCTGTTGACTCTCAACTTAAATTGTCTCATTGCAGCAATCTACAATAAGGAAAAAAAGCTATTTTTGGATTTCCTTTGGGAAATATTCTGATCTGACTGGCCAAGGGATAGAATAATTAACTCTTGAGGCTAAGCTTTGTTTTTCTCAATAGGTGACATAGGGAATAGTTAGGGGCTCATTTCCTTCCCACGTTCACATTGCCTGTCAGAATATGGAGTCTTGTTGCCCAAGATTATGCATTGATTTGAATAGCATATGATACAAGTGGCTGGTATTTGGCTGCCCCGCAGTAATATATGATATTCAAGGTGAGTCTCAATTTTGTGTTACATATATCTGTCCCTTGGAACATTTGACATGTTTCCCTTGGTCTTTTCCTCCACCCCCCCCCCCCCCCCCCCCCCCCCCCCCCCTCTGTTCTGCCCAAACTGAAAGAATGACATGTTCATTTCATCCTGCCCTTTTTTCCGAAACAAGTCACTAATGGAGTAGTGGACAGCACCACATATTACAAATGCGATGTGCATATTTTCTTTCCGTTTTATCGACCTTTTTACCTGTTATAGTACTAACATATGATACCAAATTACCAAGTCATCAAATTTGCAAAAGCACAGTTTATCGAAGTCTTTTCAGTTGGCACTCATCGAGTTTATTCTCCATGTAAACAGGGAGATAGCAATCACAACCGCCGCTAAGCATGAGGAGGCATATCCCTTTCCCCATGATTTCTTTTTGTGGACTTAGATATTGCACCAGATCGACAAGCCAACCTGATGATTCATTCTTTCAACTTGCTCCTAACAGTTAGTTGCAACCGTTATCTGTAAATGCTGCATGGGAACTCGTCTTGACAGAGTTAATTAGATTTTGTATAGGTTTGCATTAGCCTTCTAGTTACAGAGTTAACTCTAGCATGGAATCGGTTTGGACAAATGCTGTTTTGCTCCCCTGGTTACATCCCGCTTCAGTGACGTTATAGAAGCTAACAATCCACCAATACTGGTAGATGTATATCAATCTGTTAGATTATGATCGATTATTCGCGGCATTGCGCGTGTTCTTTTGGTAAAGAGCGGCTCTTGTTTAGTTGTCGCTTCCAAAATTCTGTAATTCCATTTGTGGCTGGAAGAGTTGTTCTGTAGGTAGAAGATGCTGAATCGCCGTTGGTGGCTGGCCGCTGGCAGGGGGTTGATATAGAGCCAGCTTGGTTTGGTGTGGCCTGTTAAGATAACGATAATGCGCTGGCGTAGCTTCTTATCTTAACGAGCTGGAACTCTGGCTTGGCCCATGATTGGTCGGTTTGGTCTGAGCAAGCTTGGCTTGGCTAGTTATTATTATCTTATAGTTATCTTAACGAGCTGGAACCCTGGCTCAGCTCAGGTTTGGCTCATTTACTAGCTTGAGCTGGCTTGTTTTTTTTTTTTTTTTTTTTTTTTTTTTTTTTGAGAAACGCTTATTTAGATTGCAGTTGGATCTGTGCGGTAACCAAATTATGATTTAGAAAAGGAGAATGGAACTGGTAGCGCTTAGCCGTCCGATCCGGGCGCTAGCGTCCGGTCCCTTGCGCTAGCTGTGCCTGCCAGTGTGCTCGCCCGCACGCCTGAGCCTGCTTTACGTGGGGGTTACGTGGGGGTACATGCCGCTCCTTTTCTTGCGCATGCGTGTGCCCACACGGGACCATGTCTTTATCTGCGCTCGCTCTCGTTTCCTGCACTTGTTGCTCGCGCCTCTGCTCCCACAAGCATTCACGTGGGTCCAGTAGTTGCAAGCAGTTGGATCCAACTACAACATTTAAATATCAGATCTACTTTTGCAATATCCAGATAAAATATTTGCAGCATACGTCTAAAATAGATGAAATATTTGGAACACATAGTTGAAACACTATTGCAACATATGTATTATCTCGATCTACTTTTGAAAACATCCAGATGCAAAGCAACATACAAAAAGAAGACAGCTGAAACACTTGAGACATGCGTCTAAAACACTTGCAACATGCGTGTACAAAAAATAGATGAAACATTGGGATAGACGCTTGCAACATACCTGTACAACCATTGCAACATATGCAACATCTTGATCTACTTTTGCAACATCCGCATAAAATAATTAAAACATACATATGAAACATGAAACACTTACAACATGTCTGAAAAAAGTCCAGAAACATAGCATCACCGTGCGGCCATGACCTACCTGGTGATGAACTGCGGTAGATCGGCGAGGAGGGCAGGGAGTGGATGGAGGCCACCCTGGCGGAGGCGCCGGAGTGGCAACGGCGAGGCCCAGCAAAGCAGGGGGCCAAGAAGGGCCGCCGCCCAGAGGGGCCTTGCGAGGAGCGCCGTCTCCCAGGCCACCCCGACGCCGTGGCACTACTAAAAATATCCACTTCTATAACGAAAATCTTAATGACGAATCCGAAACTGTTATAGAATATCGCTTTTTATGACGAATATTTATGTTTCGTCATAGATCATTGGCGACGATCCTCCAACCCTCCATATTTATGACGAAATCAAGCATCGTCACGCGAAAACGTCATAGAACAGTACGGGGTTTGTCACAAAAAATCCTCGCGCGACTGTTCCTGCTCATCTGTGATGATCCTCTTTAGAACTATGATGACCAGGGCTTCGTCATTGAACTAATTAGACATCTGCAATAAAGTTTTTTATCTGTAATGAAGTGACATCTAACCTGTAACACCCCAGGTGTTTGCCACCAGTTAAGCAATGGGGATTGAGCTAAAACAGGGTATATTAAGTGATGATGAAGATGTCAAGGTCAAACCTATAGAAACGAGCCCCAACCTAAACTTGGATATTGCACCTTTGCTCGCCTATAGACCCCTTTTCAAGATATATGCTTGGGTGGTGTGATTGGAATATCTTCATGTGTCTCACATCAATACCCATCTATATTGATCCATGGAAAAGTTTCGTGAAGTTTGGAATCAAGAAGTCACATGAAATGACGAGTTATGTCCTTGCTTGAATAATTTTATAAAGTGAATGGAATTCTTGATCGTCAACCAAATCTTGCAACCATGCCCAAATGACTCTAGATGAACTCTACAACAAAAGTCATGAAAAGTTCATGTTGGGCAAATGCCAAGAAAATGCTCCAATGGATCAAAAAGGATAATTTAAGCTTCATAGTGATCCTACTTTGGTCAAAGTAGAACAGCAGGTTCTATACCAGTTTTGAGGTTGGACCTTAAATGAAAGTTGTAGTCCATATCATGTAGAACAAACTTTGTTTTTGGACTAAGAGCTAGATCAGCTTGGAAGTAAGTCAAATCAAGGTCACAAGATCGAATTTGCCATTGTTTTCAGCACTTAGAAATATTCTAAGTCTGGAGTTTCGCTAAGCAACGACGTTGGCATTCCACGTTCTCCGAAATTCGCTAAGCAACTTGAGTTGGTCCAAAAATAAAAGTTGAAGGTTATACTATGAAGAAGAGCATGCAAAAAGTTGCACTGAGTTTGACTGAGTTTTGACCTCCAAAAGTGAATTTCCGTGACCGTTATCAAGGCGCTGACACTGACAGTTTGTGGCTTAATTACCCGCTGTTGAAGAGCTCTAATGACCTTGGTCTCTAAATGAAAAATGTAGAGCAGCTCGCGGGCTTCAAACTTTGTTTTGGGCCCGAGGTCTAAATCGGCCCAGATCTGACCCAAATCCGGCGTCCACCTCGCCCACTCCAGCGCCTGCCACCTGTTCGACGGAACGCCAACGTGGTCGCCATGCAGCAGTTCGCGCCCCCCACCATTGCTGCCCTGCTGCCACGCGCCCCTGTGCCTTGCTCGACGTAGTGGAGCACCAGAGCACTCGCTGAGCTTCTCTCCCACTCGCCCTCACTCCCTCTGGCACTCTCTCGCGCTGCCTCTCCCTCTCGCTCGGAGCTGCAGCCATGGCCGCCATGGCCGAGCTCGTCGCCGCCGCGTCCTCGCCGCTCCAAGCCCCCACGGCCGCAGCCACGTGCACCACCGCCTTTGCCTCGTCGTGCTGCACCTCGCGCGCACGCTTGCCCAAGCCATCAGCCACCGGAGCACCGCCGCCGTTGCCGGCCGAGCTGCCCACCGCTCGCCTCCATGGCCAGCTGTCCTTGGGCCACCGCAAGCCGAGCTGTGGGCTCCTTGTTGTGCGTACGCTCTCGCTGGTGCTCCACGCCGCTGCCAGCCACCGCCCGCCAACGCCGGCCAGCTCCTCCGCCGTCGCCGCCGGAGCTGCGCACCTGCGCGCCACACACGCGCGCGGCCAGGCCGCGTCGGGCCACCACGGTGCGAACCGAGGCTACCCACGGGTGCGCGTGGACCCACTGGTGCTCCCCCGCCCCTCAGCCGCCGACGGCATGGCCTCCTCCGGTCGGAGCAGCGATCCCCGACGATCCTCTGCTTCAAATTCGCGTCAGGGACCTCGCGCGACAATTCGACGAAAGTCAAGGGCCTAGATGCAATGTCATAGACTCCTATAAATAGTGCTGAGAAGGACCAGTTCGCTAGCATTTAATTTATGTTTTCTGCAAGGACCCCGATGCAAGATTTAAATTCCTTTCTTTTGATTTTTTTACAGATTTCTGTGCTGAACTTTAAAAATTCGTAGTAATTTGCTACAAAATCGTAAAATAGTAAATGTGGACTTTTTGGAATCCTTGTGAAATTCTCTATGTACTAGATCAATAATATTACATGTTTTAGTTTAAAGGTTTAGCTGTAAAAATAGATTTAGGCAGTTAGGTTCTTAATGCTAGTCATGTCTTGTTCTTTTTATAACTGCAGTTATTTTACTCAAATAAATGTGAAATTTTTATGGAGTGTTACTGATGTGATTAGTGATGTCTGGTAAAAATTTCAGTATTTTAGGCTTGATAGTTTAAGATCTATAAAAATAACAAATTGCCAGTATTGCCTTACCCTTATTCTGAATAGGCCTGCGAGATTAAATTAATTGGCCTAGTTAGGTTATGAATCATGACTTTGTGATAATACATGAGTTGTAGTACTTTTATTAAGCTTTTCAAAAAAGCTAAATATCATGATTTTTGGTTAAGTAGATCTTGAGTTATACTTACTTAAATATCAGTGGCTGTTTCTGCCCAAACTCTGACAGGGTTACCTTGTTGGTATTGTGGGGCCTTATTAATAGTAGAATTTGCTTTAGGTGTTTACAACAAAGTTGTTTAGAATTTGATAAGCTTTCTAAAAAGTCTAGAACTACATTTATTGGATATGTATAACTCCATTTATAGCTGTTTAAAGTGGCATGTCAGTTTCTGTCTATGTTTTGGACAGCAATGCAATTATTGGATTAATTGACCCTTCTAACTGTGGAATCATCTTAAGATGATAATAAGAAAGTTGTAGATAACTCACCTAACTAGCTTGTGTTAAATTTTCATGGCATGTGGCCAAGTAGTTTGTGAGTTATGACTGTTCTAAGTTGGTCTTCAGAAATCGTAGCTTTCTGGAATTTCTGGACCAGCCTTGATAAATGTGCCTGTTTAACCTTGTTAACTTTGGAATCATGCTGATAGGTTTAAATATGAATTGTAGACAATTTCATAAGATTTCCTGAATGTCTTCTTTCAAGTCATTTGGATTTGTGTAACTCCAGTTATAGCTAAATCTTGTAGCTGCTGTTTGCATGTCCAGAAATTGGCAGATTCCAATTATAGTGTTTGCTTGTATATTGTTAAGTGTGACTTATGCCTTGAATGATGACTGAGTTAGAGCACCTGAGATCTTGGGAAACTTGTGTCATGCTTGGTGTTGTCGTCTTCTTTTCTATCGTGGGATGATAAATTGTGCGATATTTAAAGTAGGCAATGCGAAGTGCTTGTGCGTGTTAATGTAACCTTGTGCTTGTCTTACTTACTGCCTGCAATGCATTGTCTATTGCACTTCCATGTATTCATACACTTGCATATTGCATCTCATCTAGGTACGCTAGATGCACCACGTGAAGGATGCGATGTTGGAGCCAAACCCGAAGACGATGTATGGAGGATCTATCCCGAAGATGGAAGGACTAAGCAAGTGCTAGGACCCGAGATGTCACCATGACGGTGCAAGCTAACTGAACTGACTTGTGACGGATCCCAGGCAAGCCCCGGAGCATTCTAAGTCTCCTACTTTATAAAAGCAATTCTTTCTATATATGAGTTATATATTGTTGCATTAAGTTGTAGGAGTTGATTGAAACCGTTGATGCATTTATTACTACCCTTGCCTACCTTATTACCTTTTTACCCTGTTAGGTCAGGATCGAATAATTGCTTAGCCTTGCTTAAATCGGTAGCGATCAGGTGATATCCGGTCACCTACATTTATAGGTGGTTACTGGAAGAATTTAGCTATGGAAAGAATGATATCCTGGAATTAACCATGTGTGATGGATAATTGGAGACCGGACGGAAAAAGTTGGAGGCAACTAGACAGGGTTCTGGGGTGCTGTTAGTTTCCGTCTGTGTCGATTAAGGACCGACCGTTGTTGGGCCTCGAGTCATATTGAACGCATGCCTTACATTTAGCTAGCCGGATAAAGTATCTTCCGACTGCGAAGCTGGGAGATTTTTCGGGCCGAGTAGATTGCCCGCAACGCACTGTGCCGGAGCAGGTGTGGTAGGACACGGGGGCGAGATGATAAGACCAAAGTGCAGTCGGTCGGCCCCCGGGTACATGTGGTTCCTGGCAAACTCGAGATTCCTGGAAAGTTGACTCGGTGATCAATATCTCACTTTAGCGGGTGAGTGAGGTTTGTGTAAGGAATAAATCACCAGCTGGTTAGGAATCGATTCGAATCGCCATCGCTCCTGGATAGTGAGCACTTGACTCGAGTTACTTCATCGTAGTAATTATTATGGAACAATGATGGTTATCTGGATGGTATGGGATATGCTAAATCTAAATTGGTAACTGGATGTTATTGGTTAATCAAGTGATTGCTATAGTACAGGTGCTTACCTAGATGGATAGGTCATAATAAAGATGATGCAAAGTACTTAAAATGGTTTCTTCATGATAGCTTATGCTTTTCGCAAATAAGTCAGCTAGCCCACTAAAGAAAGCCTTGCATAATCTTTGGTGTCACTTTATTTCTGGTTTACGACGGGTAAGTCTGGCTGAGTACATTCGAGTACTCAGGGTTTATCCCACCTTGTTGCAGGTGATGTTCTCGACCTATTGATGATGGTGGCTAACCACCGGTGGGCTCGGTGATTCTATACTTACTTCTCATCTATATGCTTTTGTCGGATGATGTCACTATGCTAGCAATATATTTGGAACTTATATTAATGTAATCGTTTGAAAGCTATGTTGTTTTCACTAAGCGGTTTTGAAACCCAAACTTGTACTATTATTTGTTAACCCCTTTGTAATATTATTTCCGCTGCAACCCGATGTATGTGATGTGTATTTGTTTAATCACGCGATCTTGGTTGTGATGTTGATTTACCGAGGTCTTTCGGGACACTCGGCGGACTACCGGGTTTATATGAGTGAAAGTATGGGTGTGTCAACGTGTTAGCGGGGACAACCGTACTTGATCTTGTATAAATTGGACGGTTCTGTCACATAACCCAACCGCAACACGACACGTGTGCCAATAGAAAACTGACATGTGGAACAACATGGACTCGACACGTGGTCCAATAAGAACCTAAAACGTGCAAGAACCAGAGATGGCCACATTGTGCAATAAGAAGGTGACACGTACCCGAACCATCTCTAATAAAACCGGCTATAACATGTACACATGGAAAGCATCTCCAACGGAAGCACCCGCCAGCGTGGTTGTCCCTGCTACGCATGCCAAAGCAGTTCTATGATAAATTTCTAGACTCGTCATAGAAGTTCAAGTATGACACGACTTCTATGACAAATCATTTTTCATCATAAATTCATCAGGCTCCTTCAATGACGAAAGCTGATAGTCATAGAAGTGGATATTCCTAATAGCATGTGCTGCTCTTGCACCCCATGCCACCGCCGACGGCACGTACCCCATGAGAGCCGGCCGACCGAGGTGCGACAGGGTAGGGGGCAGACGCGGTAGTGTGTGTGGGTGGGGGAGGAGATGAGGCGCGCGACGCTCCACAGGATGGAGCACGGCCTAGGAATGGGGAGCCAAGCGTCGTGGGCGGACGCACGCATTGTGGGAGGGAGCGAGCGGCGGGGAAAGGCGGCAGCAGCGAGGCGGAGTACGGGAGCGGCGGCAAGAGAATGGGTGCGGTCACGGCAACGATTCGAGAGGGAAGTGAGCAGAGATTTTTTTTTAACAACGCGAGCGATCGTGCGATTGATAGTGTTGAGCCGTTTGGGCAGGCGAGGCCCACCAACATGGGCGTCCGGACGATCGGACATCTTACCCACAACATTACTGAAAGGAGAAACATAGTGATTTAGTCTTCATGAGCAGGCCGCTCATGGCCATCTTGCCATGGGCCTCCTTGGAAGGGCCTCCACCTTGTACCTGGAATGTAAAGATACACAGGAAACAAAACACACCCATAAAGATTGGCGAGTTCTTCCAGACCAGGCGAGCAGCATGAACCATCCGAGAGTAAATGCGCACCCGAGGTGTTCAAAGCCTTTAGCAATGGGAACAGAATACTTTTTGAGAAGGAAGGATTGAGGAAAGAAAAAAAGTAGTTGTTCCCCATCCAATGGTAGTGCTGAATCTATTTTTTTCAAGTTCCTCTGAAAACGCGTACAGTAATCTCATTGGCCAAAGTCGATGGGACAAACGCGGAATAGCAATTAGCATTTTGTTTTTTCATTTAAGTTCGTGTTTGAATGTCCTTGCTTTTTGTTGGAAAAACCAACGCTGACGTCTCCTTTCTCTTTTGTTTTGAGAGCATAGCTGAAAAAGATAGGAAATTCCAATGATTCTTCGTTCATTAGAATGTCGATTCCTCAAAATCGCTCTTTGTGATGCTATGGAACCATGACAATTAGGATCTCAGGACGTAGCAACACCTATGATGCAAGGACCAAGTAAAGTGTTATGAAAAAGTCCAATTTTTCTCTCTCAACTATCACTGTCGTTTGATTTTTCTTCCTGATCTACAAAATTAGTTTTTTTAACCCTTCTCAATTTTAAAAGCAGTTCGTTTTTGCACTACGAGTAGTTTTGATGACGGTTTTATTTCAGTTGTGAAAATTTTGTCCAAATATTTTGCTTGGGAAAAAATAACACAATTAAAAATTCATAGAAATTTTGTTTTAACTTGAAAAATTATGAAACTAGTTTTAGATTTTCCCCCCTAAAATCATGCTGTCGTATGCCTAGCATGAAATCGTTTGAAATTTGATGGACACATTTTAGTGCTTGTTTGCTAGTAAAAGCTCTTGTTATCTATTATAATTAGTCGACGTTGAACCTTGATGGATGCATGCAACCACGCAGGCTGCTTTGAAAAGTTTATCCAGGGTAGAGAACCAATGGCCTATATATAAATAATTGAACTAGGTGCTGAGGCTAGAAACAAGATGAATTATTATTGGTGGCTAGGTTGGTGGGTGAAGACACTGAAGAATGCAAGTCACTCGGTCAGTCCTTGCATCCACACCTTACCTATAAATAGCTACCTCCTCATCTCATGGTGCCTTGTGAACGATGAGAGATATGATAATTGCAGAAGAGCTAGCGAGGATGGAGAGAGGTGAGAGAATAACTACTGTCATTGGGTGGGTCGATGACTACATTCCTTAGGAGTAGGACGCAACGGGAATCAAGCGACAACGAGGTACTAGAGCAAAGGTGTGGCTCAACATGAACTCCGATCTCTGTTTTGTCTGACAATGGCCATACTCATGGCTGTCAGTGGCAGGAGGTGAAGTTTACAAACATGGGTGGTGTCTGTGATGCTCGATCACGAGCTAAGGTGCACCGAGGTTCACTGCGAGGCTCGATTGTATGACCACCTGAGGGTGCATCCTAGCTCGATCAACTCAATCAACTGGGTGGATGGAAGCGAGCAGCATAAGAGCAAGGCTAATAATACAGCCGGCTTGCTGGCTGTAAGGTTTCTTGTAGCCTTTTCTCAGACCACTCATATAATAGTTAGCTCTTTATAGTTAATACATGGCCCACTTGTCTCTCTCACAGACTTTCTTGGTTCTTGTGCCCAAACCGACTGTAAGCTTACAGCCCGCTTCTCTTCTCTCTCCTCCCCTCTCTCCTCCACCTCAGCATTTAGCCGGCTTACAGCCTGTTATTATACTTGCTCTAATGCAATTGTGTTTGTACGGGAGACATCAATAGTCGCTATTCAATCAGGAGAAGTCAGGCGGGTGGGGCTTTGTCATCAGGGATGATACAGGCCACTAGTGGCGAAGCCAGGATAATTGGTCGCTGGGGTCGGTACTGAGTACTAACTCGTAGGTTGAGAGAATATAATATCATATATAACATTAAATTAAATTAATATTATAATAACGGTATATTGTGACAAAATAAGCTTTTACAAATCGCAACACTAGTGTAACATCCTGCGTCCAAAACTGCTTATATTCCCTAGCTCCGCACGTGGAGGGAAGTGATAGAAACGAAAATCGATGAAAATCAGTTAAAATTTCGATAAAATTGGTAAATTTTTATGAAATTTTAACTAAAATATGAAGAGAAAAATCCGAACAAAATGGAATCAAAACTACCGATATATGAATTTTCCGGAGGTCACCGGTAGAAACAAAAATCACCGATTTTTTGTGAAAATCAGCAGAAATTCTGATCCCTGCCGGTGGTATCAATGTGCTCTGATTGCCTATCAAATTAGTCATATAATAAAAATTGTAGCAGATACTAATGTGCAAGCATCCAATAGTACATTTAAAAGTCACTAGTGAAGTGCCATACTGAAATACTAAAGTAGCATACATACCTGGCATGTAGTATCTTGGTCTGAATGAAAAAACACGTTCTTTACTAGAACGCAAGAAACACGGATGCCACAGAGCTTTTTGCCGGCGGCCGCTACCCGCTGGGACTTGTGTCGACGTGAGATCAAGAACAGATGATGGCACGATGGAGCTGCGCTGCTGCGGCTAGGGGCCAGGCTGCCGGCCAATCTCCCCCACGACCGTGGAGGATTTGAGAATTGAGATGCGAGACTAGGAAGATGAAAGGGTGCGGATGCGGCCAGGTTGTACCGGAGGGCGGAGGCAAGCTAACGTTTGGCATTCCAATAGTTAGTGGAAGCCCTTGTCCAAACTGGTGTTTCCTGGTTCCACCAAACCAGGTTCTAGCCCAAACTCAACTAGAACAGCCTGCAGGCCCACCCACCTACCCACCAGGCCTTATATATTGCCCCACACACTAATCCCCACACAGGCACCCCAGGCCGGCGGCCGCCACCCCATGCTGCGCGCAGTACCCCCACTGGAGCGCGGCTCGCCGCCCCTGCAGCGTTGCGGCCGCGCCACCGGGCCCTAGAGCACCGACGTGTGGAGACTACGATGTCGACGGCGACGGCGCCCTAGAGCTCGCGACAGGCTCCTAGGCGGTCGGGAGGGTGGCAGCGCCAGCGAGCTCGTGGAGGTGATGACGTTCTCCCATCGTCAGCTCCCGTTGTCAGAGGCTCCCAGGCGGTTGGGAGAGCGGCAGCGTCGGCGAGCTCGTGGAGGTGACGACATTCTCTCGCCGTCGGAGATCGGGAAGGCCACCTCGCTCTCGATGTTAAGGCGCGCCGGTGAAACCTCCTCATCCACGACGTGCTACGGCGGCCTAGCTCGAGCGACGAACTAAGAAGGCAGCGCAGATCCGGTCGGCATCAGGCAAGGAGTCCGGCCCAGCAGCAGGCAGGTGGCTGAGTTCCCTCAGATGCCGTCGGCAGCAGGAGGCTGAGCCCCCTTAGATCCCTTCGGCAGGAGGAGCAACTTCGCTTGGGAACCCGCCCTGCCTTCTCCTAGCACTACGAGAAAGCAGACCACCACCACGTCCTTGCGAACTTCGAGCAGGATGAGGAGCGAACCTTCTCGTGGGCGGTGGAGGCAGCTGCTCTACCCTGCAGCTGTGGCGACGACGGCTTCTCCATCCTGGTGGCCGACGTCCCACCCCATGACGACTGCGCGGCCCACCCCGGAGGCAGCCACAGCACCATCCCTCACCCCTACGCTGGATCCATGGAGCACGATGCATGGCGGCTGCGACTTCTTCACCACCAGCATCATGCAGGGGAGGCGGAGGCAGCGGTGGCGGCCCGTCCCTTCCACACCCAGTGGCGGTGGCCCGTCCCTACAACCTGGTGTAGCGTCCCGATGACGAATTTAGCGCCCCACGACGGCAGTGCCACTTCCTTCGTCCCCACCAACAGAAGCTCAACCTCCACAAGCAGGCACGACATCTTCGGCAACGGCAGTGACGCCTCTTTATTGTTTTGTGTTGCTGTTTTTGTGTTCTTATGTGCATGTGTGCATAAGTTTCTATGCATGGCTAAACTGTAACTTGGTATGCATTCTATACATTATTACAATAAATTTGTATACATTATTGTTGGAGCAGTTATCATGTGCACTGCCACACAATTATATACATGGTTAGACCATTCTTCTATGCATTGTTAGAACAATTCGACATATATTGTTTGAATAATTATCTGTATGCATCTACACAATTTTATACATTGTTGGTATACAATTTTATACATTATTGGTACACAATTCTATACATTGTTAGAGCACTTCTATGTGGTTTTTATGCGGCAATAAAATTACTTTTTATTCATCGAACTACTAATTTCTATGCAATATCGGTGCCAAAACGTTTAAGCGCATCTTGATCATTGGTTCTATGAATCCGATCGTCCATCACGTGTTATTTTTCAAATTTCAAATTTTCGAGAAGACGAGATTGTCTCCATGCTTTACGCGTGCTGTCTCCATGTTCTATGTATTGTTCCCATATTGATTGTACATCCCTATATTGGAAAGCATGATGTTGATGAAGGCAACCACGGTTGTGTCAGGTGGAATGTCCATCTCGTAAAAAGGTTTTTACGTGGCAACAAAATTAATTTTTATTCATTCAACCACTAATTTGTATGCAATGTGGCACCAAAAACCTTTCTACGCATTTTGACCTGTGATTCTATGCACCCAATCGGTCGTCATGTGCCATGATTCAAATTTCAAATTTTGGAGAAAACAAGGTCGTCTCCATGTGAAGAGGTTTTACGCGGTAACAAAATTATTTTTTATTCATTCAACCACTAATTTGTATGCAACGTCGGAACTAAAAACTTTTTTGCGCATCTTGACCGTTGATTCTACACACCCAATCGGCTATTACGTGCCATGATTTAAATTTCAAATTTTGGAGAAGACTTGGTCGTCTCTATGCGCGGTAACAAAGTTAGTTTTTATTCATTCAACCACTAATTTGTATGCAACGTCGCCACCAAAAACTTTTCTACGCATCTTGACCATAGATTCTATGCACCTAATCGGCCGCATCGTGCTATGATTCAAATTTCAAATTTTGGAGAAGACGAGGTCGTCTCCATGTTTGTATGCTATCACTCACAAGATTCTATGCGTAGACAGAAGCATAAATCTTTATATCCTAATGTGCAAAATTTTGAATTTTAAATTTTTCCAAAAATATATTCATAATGGATCTTGAATCGTGCACAAAAATGTCAGGAGTTCAATGGTGAAAATTGTTTTTAAATCGGATGCTTCGTTAAAGAATTATAATGAAAAAATGAAAGAGATTGGATTGAGTTGCACGTACGTATGCATGCGTGCGTCAGCCTTGTCACGTTGTGCAACAGGAATTAGGGTCCAATGAGGGTTGAATGGATTCGTGCTCATATAGGTCCAGTCCTGGGTGAAGCAAGCATGCATAGCGTTGCTTATAAGGCTATCCGCACCGCGCAGCGCTAAAGCGGTCGGTACGCCAGCGGTAGCGTACCGTACGCCCGCAAACGCCCCGGGAGCGTACCGGCTGCACAGGAAACCGCCACAGACCGCGTACGCGAGAGAGTAACGCGAAACACTGTAGCAATACTGTAGCAGAGAGTTTGAGAGTTAGGGAGAGAGAGAAAGGGGGAGAGAGGGACTTTGAGTTTATTGAAGAAAGAAATAAGCGCACGCTTTTCTTCCTTCTTCAATGTCCATGACTCAACCGAAAGTTCGAACTGACCATTCTCTAGCTCCACGGGATGCAGCTCCTTCCTGATTCTCAAGTGTTGCATGTCCAGGCGTGTGGCTAGTGAATCCTTCGATGTCCCTCCGGTGTCCATCAAGGTGTTAAGAGTGTTAGCGCACACGTTTTTAGTGATGTGCATGGGATCAAGACAATGGCGTACACTCAGAAATAGCCAGTAAGATAGTTTTCAGAAAACCAATTTTTTCTTCCAAACGCTCCCATCAGGCGTTGCTAGTGCATTGTCCCCCTTCCCAAGGACAACCTCCAGTTTGTTGAGTTCTCGAAGTATTGCAGGCCCGTCTCGATATTTTGG
Source organism: Miscanthus floridulus (assembly GCF_019320115.1). Classification (NCBI taxonomy): domain Eukaryota; kingdom Viridiplantae; phylum Streptophyta; class Magnoliopsida; order Poales; family Poaceae; genus Miscanthus; species Miscanthus floridulus. Next base: position 146,643,550 of record NC_089582.1, on the reverse strand, counting down.
AGCTAAGCGTTTCTCAATAGTACCGTTGAAATCTTTTCTGTTCCTGCGGTAAGGGTGATCCTTAGGTAGGAACCTACGGTGTTCCATATAAACTATCTTTGAGTTATTTGGCAGATTTATCGCATCGGTGTCGTCCAAGCACTCGACACATCCAGTATAGTCTTTTGTCTTCTCTCCGGACAACGAACCTCGACCTGACAGGTCGGTGATTGTAGCGATAAGTACTCCCTTGATCATGACATGTTCCTTTTTGTACTCGTCCTAAACATCCGGCACACCCTTTTCAAACATCTCCACTAGTTCATCGATCACTGGTTCCAGAAACACATCGATGTCATTCTCAGGCTGTCTTAGCCCTTGGATCAGTAGTGGCATCTGGATGTACGACCACTTCATACAGACCCAAGGTGGAAGGTTGTATATACAGAGCGTCATTGGCCAGGTGCTATGATTGCTTCTAACCTGATCGAAATGATTCATCTCATCTGTGCTCAAAGCAAACCAAAGGTGCCTTACCTCTCCACCGATGTCCTTATAAAACATAGTATTGACAGTCCTCCAGTCAAGTCCATCGGCGGGGTGTCTCATCATTGTATCTTTCTTATGCTCTTCGTCATGCCAGCGCAACAGCTTGGCTGACTTTGCACATGCAAACAGCCTATGCACCCGGGGAGCTATAGGGAAATACCAAACGACCTTTACGGGACCTCCTCTGGTCTTGATGCCCTCATTTGACGGCCCTTCCTTGTACCGTGGAGCTTCACACTTGAGGCACTTGTCCAAGTCTTTGTATTTTTCTCCACGGCACAATATGCAATTATTGAAACACGCGTGGATTTTTTCAACCTCGAGGCCGATGGGGCAGATCATTTGCTTGGCCAAGTATGTCTTTTCTGGCAACTCGTTTTTTCTGGGAGCATTTTCCTTATTATACCTAATAACTGACCGAAGCCTTTATCGCTCAATCCGTTTGTCGATTTAAACTCTAACAGCATGATGTCGGCTTCCAGTTTGCTCATTGAACAATTCCTATACAATGGTGTTTTGCCATCTTGTCTCATTTTCTCTAGCTTTCTCAGCTGTCTTTCACTAAGACATTCGGTCTCTACATTACGTAGCAGCTGAGAAATGCCATCGTTATCCTCGGTGTTGTCGGTTAGCGTGTTCCTAAACACATTATTAACTGGGGTCATAAGTTACGTGTTGACACCGGGTTCCTCGTCAGCATCGTGGATAGCTACGTTAGGCATGTCCACATCATCATTACTTAAAAAAAGAAGCTTTGCCTCTTTCCATTTTAACTTTTGAACCGGAACTATACATTACTTAAAAAACAGACGAGGACAATATGGTACACGACCGTACGATGCCATTGCATGCTTCCTTCCTACAAATAGTTAGCCTCTCACATTGTGCCATCACCACCAACAGTAAAAACTTGGAGTAGGAGTAGGAGTAGGAAGCAACAGGAATTTAGGTCGATCGAAGGGAGTCGTGCTCGTATAGCTCCATTTGGTGAAACAAAGCACGCATGTCGCACGACACTACTATATGTTGCAACAGAGTTGTGATCCCATAGGGCGCTCATGCAGTCACCACGCTGGTTCTCCGCTTCTTATAGCTGTGCGTTGTGCAATGAGCTTCACAAGTGCCGTGAACAGCCAACCAAGATGAGCTTGGCGACTATGGCTCGCAGCAGCAGATGCTGTCTGTGGATGGCTAAGCTAGCTGAGAGCACAGAGCGTAACTAAAAGTAAGGAAACAGTGATAGTATTTGAGCAAAACAACACTAGTTGCATCTACCCCTAGTAATAAAAAGAGGAAACAATTGCTCGCAAAGAATAATATTGTACTACACTTGTGCAGCGTTAGATCAGTATCAAGTTTAAATCAAGTACACACTGGTCCACAAATCAATTCTGATCCACGCCATTAAAGAACACCCACAGAATTTAGTATTTCATTGTTATAGGGAAAAAAAGGGAGTTTAGGCAGTGACTGATGTCGACGAAAGTACACCCTATTAAACAAACTCAGCTTGTCATCTCAATCGGCTCAAGAAGAAGAAAAAAAATAAAGAAGTTGTTGTCATGCATCCGCTTTGTTTATAGGGGACATCAATAAAGGGAGTTATTTAGATTTTTTTTCCTGCATGCGGTTGCATGCTATGACGACTTTTAGTTCTTCACCTACCAATATAGGTGACATCAATATTTGATCTCTGCGACAATAATCCGCTATTGTACCGTGTGACTGTATCCTATCTATAAATGCCTAGGTTCTTCTTTGTGACGTGAACAACGTCTGAAATTTGCAAAAACTTTGTGCGTACCATAGCATACATTCGTCTAATTAATAAGACCGAAATTTGAGATCGAAGCGAAGCAAAGAAAATAAAGAAAATATTGAGTGGCGTCAATCGACGAGTCGTGTTTCTAGCTAGGAGTGAGATGAATTAGGAACCTGGGCCGAGGTCATTCCTTATCGTGTTGCCCCTCTTTCAGGGGCGAAGCGACGTTTACTCGACGTGGTCGAGCGACACCGATGACTTTGCGGTCATCCCTGTACCCTGCGATTTCTTGCCTGCGTAGACCCGGTAGAAAATACTTACGACCCTGGCAGACCGGTAGCAGCAGCAGTCTGCAGTCCAACTATCTCCTCAGCCCATCCGTCGATCAATATTCCATTCGCAGACCCAGAATGCCAAACGTTAACTTGCCTCCGCCCTCCAGTACAACCTGGCCGCATCCGCACCCTTTTATCTTTAGTCTCGCATCGTGAGGGGAGATTGGCCGGCAGCCTGGCCCCTAGCCGTAGCAGCGCAGCTCCATCGTGCTATCATCTGTTCTTGATCTCACGTCGACGCAAGTCCCAGCGGGCAGCGGCCACTGACAAAAAGCTCTGTGGCATCCGTGTTTCTTGCGTTCTAGTAAAGAACATGTTTTTTCATTCAGACCAAGATGCCACATGCCAGGTATGTATGCTACTTTAGTAGTTCAGTATGGCGCTATGGCTTGCATTTCACTAGTGACTTTTAAATGTACTAATGGATGCTTGCACGTTAGTATCTGCTACAATTTTTATTATATGACTAATTTGATAGGCAATCGGAGTACTTGTTTAGTTCCACCTTAACTTCCAAAAAGTTGCTACAGTGCCTGTCACATCGAATGTTTGCGGCCCGTGCATGGAGCATTAAATGTAGACGAAAAGAAAAACTAATTGCACAGTTTGGTGGGAAATTGCGAGACGAACGTTTTAAGCCTAATTAGTCCATGTTTAAACACTATTTGCTAAATAAAAATGAACGTGCTACAGTAGCCCCAAAATCCAAATTCCTACAACTAAACACAGCCTTGTCCTGGGCATTGCTCCATCTCCTGCCATAGCTGCTTTCGCTTGCCATTCCTTCCAGACCACACGCTCCGAAGGTTCCCAATCTTAAATCTTACATTGTCGTATCATCTTTAATTGCCACCAATCTCGTGACCGTGTTCAGTTCTCACATCTTCCCAACAGTATTCTCCTTCCTGGAAACAAATTGCATTCCGTAATTACCTTGTTTACAAGTTGCACGAGCTCTCGCTTGTGCCTTGAAAGGAGACTGACAGTGGCACTTTTACTAGCTATATAATATAAGACAGGCAATGGTCCGGTGTTCATGCACTGTCAGTGAAAAACGAAGGAGGTAGCCGAAGAACACTGCTGCGGCTAAAGATGGCAACGGGCCCTCGATACCCGATACCCGACGGGTATTTGATCTATTAGGGGACGGGGATGGAATCATATCTTTACCCGCGGGCATCTAAATGAGCAAGAATCCATCCCCGACAGGTATAGCGGGTACGAGAATGTTTCCTGTTTACCCGTCCCCATTACCCGTCGGGGAACCCGACTATTTGAGTTGCCATGCGAGTATTAGGCCCAAACAAGCTCAACATAGGTATTTTGACCCAAATTTGAACAATCATATATATAGTTTATGTGTTCTATGAACCCTAGTTCAATTTTTCCTCACCATCTCCCCCAGCAGCACAAGCACGCCTGCATCACGAGCGCTCGTGCCCCTCGCTTTCTCAGTTCGGTCTCTCTGCCACCTTTGCTCGTCCTCCTCGCAACCTCGCTCCTTCTCCTTGGCATCTCCGAAACTCCGACACTTATACCCGGGTGAAGAAGAAACGTCTCCGATTGCAAAGCTGCGACCCCAAGTGTCCTTGTTTATCGGGTATGCAGTACCCGTCGGGTATCTGTTACCCGACCGATGCCCGATAGGTACGGGGATGGGCAAGAATCTATACCCGAGACAGTTAACGGGGACGGGGACAGGGACGGGGACGGGGACGGAATAAATTCTTCGTAGCGAGGAAAAGAACGTTCCCGCGATACCCGACGGGTACATACCCATTGCCATCCTTAACTGCGGCATCAGTCTGCTACAACTTCAGGCATGCATGCCTAACTCTAACTGTACATACTAGGCGTGATGCAGTGGGAATAAATGAAGCCAAAGCGCCCATGCTTATCCACTTGTGCTAGCTACAATAATGAATATAGACAAGACAAATATTCACATGGATTAGGAAGCAAAAATAGCTAAATAATAAAAACTTAAACAAACACAGTTAATTAATAAAGGTTCAAGTTAAGCTTTGGAATATAAAGCAGGTTTCGCGTTAGATTCGGATGACTTAGCACTTAGGACATGTTTAATCCCTATAGATAGTAGTTATCTGTTAATAATTATCTCTTTTAATTTGGATCCAAACAGATATAGATAATAGACTAGATAATTGTTAGCTTGAGCTTTAGATAACAACTATCCCATTTTTTTAACAACTATTCCGCTAGCTGAACCAAATTAGATAATAGCTATCAGCTAAATAACTATTATTATGAGATAGTGAATCCAAAAAGGGCCTTAGAAGCTCATAAAGTTATATTGGTTCATGCAGTGAGCCCTATGTCCAGTAAGGATCGAATCGTGTTCCTAATAAGCACAATTGCTCCAAGTAGGAGTTATAAATGGAGGTGGAAAGAAATGAGTGGCTAGTGGTGTGGGATTGTAGCGGGAGGTCATCTCGAGGGATCGTAAACGTGTGAGCTACCCCCTGCACACCTTAATGCCAAAAGCCTCTTTTCAACTTGGACCATTGGTACAACCAAAATAAATATCACAGATACGAACGGACGAGACATAGTGCATCGTCCTGCCTATAAGTAGCTATAGGTTCTTGGTATGTCTTGACAACGGCTGAAAATTGTGAAAGTTGTGTGCATATCGTTCGGCTACCAAAACCAGAATCAGATATCAAAGTGGAGACGGTCCGCAACATATTGAAGGGGCGTTTGTGTGGGTCATGTTCTTGGGAGTGAGATGCAATAGGAATTTGTGTCGAGGGCATTCATGTTCGCATACCTCTTCTACGTTTAAGCAAGCATGCCTGCAACCGCAAAGTTGTTGCATAGATCGGCGACACAGCGCAATGTTTTCATTCGGCGCTTGCGTCGGAAGCGGCGTTTGCTCAGTTGCTGCGGCAGCTCACCAAGGAGCAGATGTGCTAAGCAGCGGTTTCGAGGGCTGTTGCCTAAAAGCTGTAACATGGTTTTGAATGTCAGCGTCGGACTGCTCGGCACCATGATCCACCTCTTCTATTTTCTTTAGGCCCGTTTAGTTGCCAAAAAATTTTGCATAGTAATTATCACATCGAATCTTGCGACATATACATGGAGTACTAAATGTAGACGAAAAAAAACTAATTACACAGTTGGTCGAGAAATCGCGAGACGAAACTTTTGAACCTAATTAGTCCATAATTAGACATTAATTACCAAATACAAGCGAAATGCTACAGTGAACCAAAATCCAAAATTTTTTTGATCTAAACGCACCCTTAGTACTGAACCATTCCTATTAGGTCTTGGTATTGGTCCCATCTTTTCTGGATTGGCTCTGCATGTTTGGTACTTTCTAGTACATTTTTATGGGTACCTTATATTTTGTCAGCATCCGATCTCTTTCGGCCACAAACGGGTCCATATTTTTTTCGACCACCATAAAACTTATACATTGAATAATAAATATTTTAAGTAGGTTTTTAATTCCAAACAATTGATCTGTTGGGCTTTTAGACCATTTCTTTGGCTTGTTTGATAAGAATTATTCAATTTGAACAGCAGTTTGAATAGCAGTTTGTTCAATGGAACAAAAAGGTTTGTACACCCATAACAGAAAAAAGTAGCGGAACAGAAGTTATAGACCATAGCTAGTTTGACATAAATAACTATTGACTGAACAAAAGTTTGTTTACGTGGACAAAACTATAGGGAAGCCAATGGCTTGTACGTATGGAACAAATCATGTTTTTTTGCATCCCGGCCCATGTACAAAAACTTTATTATTGTTATTCAAAATTTTCAATCGATCGTGAAGGTTATATAGTTTTTCCTATTTCCATTTTGATTTTTGGTGGGGAAATCGAGAAAAAAAATTATGGTGCTTGGAAAAAAGATTGCATGGTGTAACAATAGGAGGTAACCATGTGAAAGTACTCAAAAGTACCAAAAGGTAGGGATGGTACCAAAATATGTGAGGCCAATACCATAATATGTGGGCCAATTCTGTATTTTTCTTTTTATTTTTTCCATTGGTAATACCAGTATGTCCATTGACGGGCGAATCTGGGATTTCCAATCCCATCTCTGTCTCAACCTAAACTCATCACTCACTCTCCCTTTCTTCTCCCCAATGCTGGGAGCTCAGTAGTTGAACGTACTGTTGGGTTTGCGCGCGGGTCAATAGACGCAACTCGATGACCCGAGGAAACGGGGCCTAGGAATGAAGCCACCCCCAAAAACGTCACCTTCGCTGCGTACTGCAAAGTCTCTGTTGTAACACGGCTTCGGCGGGTGGCGAAGGCCTCCGACAGTGAGGTGTCGCCAAGGCGTCTTCGACCGTCTTAGGGCGGAGACCTGGCGCTGACTAAAGGAACTTTCCTGGCTATGCTCGAAGGGCGCTGCACGAGGTTCGGCGAGCTCATCGCGGATTCCGCCCGGGCCAGGCACAGACATCTCCGACCGCTCAGGCGGACGCCGCCCCGCTTCGGCTTACGGGCCTCTTGTAAGGTCCTAATGGCTAGAGGGGGGGTGAATAGTCTAATAAAAAATTTCTACAACAACACTTAACAAAAGGTTAGACAATTATGAGGCGAAGCAAGTGTTGCGCTAGCCTACTTAAAATGCAAGCCCCCTACCACAATTCTAATTTAGATAGTGTCGATTCACACAAGAGGTATGACACCACCCTATGTTAGTGTGCTCTCAAAGACTAACTAAAGAGCCACACCAACCAAGCAAGCAAGCTCTCACAACTAGCTACACTAAAGAGATTGTCAACTAGTTTATGGTAAAGTAAAGAGAGTGATTAAGATAGTTATACCGCCGTGTAGATGAAGAACCAATCAATCACAAAGATGAATAACAATGAAGACCAATCACCTCGAAATCAATGATGAGCACAATGATTTTTACCGAGGTTCACTTGCTTACCGGTAAGCTAGTCCTCGTTGTGGCGATTCACTCACTTGGAGGTTCACACGCTAATTGGCTTCACACGCCAAACCCTCAATAGGGTGCCGCACAACCAACACAAGATGAGGATCACACAAGCCACGAGCAATTCACTAGAGTACCTTTTAGCTCTTCGCCGAGGAAAGGTCAAGAACCCCTCACAATCACCATGATTGGAGCCAGAGACAATCACCACCTCCGCTCGACGATCCTCGCTGCTCCAAGCCGTCTAGGTGGCGGCAACCACCAAGAGTAACAAGCGAAATCCATAGCGAAACACGATCACCAAGTGCCTCTAGATGCAATCACTTAAGCAATGCACTTGGATCACTCCCAATTTCACTATGATGATGAATCAATAATGGAGATGAGTGGGAGGACTTTGGCTTAGCTCACAAGGTTGCTATGTCAATGAAAATGGCCATGGGGCTTAAATAGAAGCCCCCATGAAATAGAGCCGTTGTACCCCTTCACTGGGTACACTGCGCTCTGACCGGACGCTCCGGTCCACTTGACCGGACCCTGGACCCAGCGTCCGGTCCACAGATGGACGCCACGCGTCATCAACTTCAAACGTTGTTCGTCTGATTCTAACGGCTATGAAGTTGACCGGACGCTCCGGTAAAACTGACCGGACGCTGGAGCCTCAGCGTCCGATCGAGTACAGTAAGGGTCGAAACCTGGTTTTTCTCGACCGGACGCGTCCGGTCCACCTTGACCGGACACAGCCCAGCGTCCAGTGGTAAACCCTAGCCTCTGTATCGCCAGTCAACGCGACCGAACATAGGCGTCAGCGTCCGGTTCTTTTGGATCCAGCGTCCGGTCACTTGACCGACGCTGGCATCACCTCTAGTTTCACTTCTAACTTCTCCACCCTTGCTCCAATGTGCTAACCACCAAGTGTATCACCTTGTGCATATGTGTTAGCATATTTTCATAAATATTATCAAGGGTGTTAGCACTCCACTAGATTCTAAATGCATATGCAATGAGTTAGAGCATCTAGTGGCACTTTGATAACCGTATTCTGATATGAGTTTCACCCCTCTTAATAGTACGACTATCAAACCTAAATGTGATCACACTCTCTAAGTGTCTTAATCACCAAAACAAAATAGCTCCTATGGTTTATACCTTTGCCTTGAGCTTTTTGTTTTTCTCTTTCTTCTTTTCAAGTTTAAGCCCTTGATCATCGCCATGCCATCACCATTGTCATGCTATGATCTTCATTACCTTCTCTTCTCGAAGTGTGCTACCTATCTCATGATCATTTGATAAACTAGGTTAGCACTTAGGGTTTCATCAATTCACCAAAATCAAACTAGAGCTTTCAATCTCCCCCTTTTTGGTAATTGATGACAGCCCTTATACAAAGATATGAATTTAAATTTAATTGAATCCATGTTGCTTGCCCAAGCATATTTACCACGTGTAAAAGGATATGGACAAGTTTCATGAACCCTAAGTGGTAGCAATTGCTCCCCCTACATATGTGCTAAGAATTTGGATGTAGCTTGCACATATGCTTAGATAGGAAATGTAGGAGTCAATATCTACCAAATGATGCTAAGGTATAAAAGATGGACCTTTGAAGCGTGATACCAATCGGAGTGCACCAATATACCATCCTTAGCACCATGGTTAGTTCTATATCACTTGGAAACATACTTTGAAAAGATATCACTTGTAAAGACTTACTCGAAATGAAAGTTATCTAGTGATTTCATTTCACCATTCAATCTTACAACTAACATTCATCACATAAGCATGGATGTGTAAGTTTAATACTTGTGCCATGCAAGCAAACATATGAAATGCACATTCAAATGCACCATACAAGTTCATGAGCTTGCTCCCCCTACTTATGTGCTCAAAATTTTAGTTGATCCCTTTCCTTTGTTATATCTCTCCCCCTATGTCATATATCTAGATATCTTTATGTTTGTTTCTTTTCCTCTTATCTTTGTTTCCCTTATCCCTTTTATCTTTGTTTCTCTCTCCCTTTGTCATCAATGACCATAAAGGTTCTAAATTTAGATGAAATTACTTGTAGGGTCGAGATTATCAATGTCAATCAATGGGGTGAGGGTCATTTTCCCAAATTTGGTTTAATTCTAGATTATTTCCTAAAGATATTTAACTCGGTTTGATCCAAGGACAAGCTTCTTCACACCTCCAAATAAGGGTTATCTTGTACCATGTTGAGTTAAACACTTATAGTTCATTTTTTTTAGATTAAACACTAGGTTTACAAGCCCATAAACATGTCATATACCATCACTAGATCAAGTCAAGCATAGAAGCAATAGTGTTACCATATAGACATCAAAATCATTTGATTTTCATGAATGAGCCTAATAAGATAGAACCACTTGCAAGGTCCTAATAAGATTGAAAATATGACTAGATGCACTAAACATGTCCTTAGCAAGGATGTATGTCATGCCAATCAACTTTTACCTTAGATTGCTCGAAGGAGAGGCATGTCATATGAGTGGGGTGCATCAACACATATTTGAGAAATCCAATATGTTCAACTCATTCCTTAGCTTGCAAAACCTTTTCTCATCCAATGGCTTAGTGAATATATCGGCAAGTTGATCTTTGGTGCCTACACTCTCAATGCAAATGTCCCCTTTTTGTTGGTGATCTCTTATGAAATGGTGGCGGACATCAATGTGCTTTGTTCTTGCATATTGAACTGGATTGTTTGTCAACTTGATTGCACTCTCATTGTCACATAGCAATGGCACTTTCTTGAACTTGATTTTAAAATCACTCAAAGTGGTCTTCATCCAAAGTATTTGTGCACAACAACTACCGGCGGATATGTATTCGGCTTCGGCGGTTGATAATGCAATACTATTTTGCTTCTTTGATGACCATGAAACAAGTGATCTTCCCAATAATTGATATGTGCCCGAGGTGCTCTTCCTTTCAACCTTGCATCCTGCATAATCCGAGTCGGAGTAACCAACTAGCTCAAACTTTGCTCCTTTGGGATACCACAAACCAACATTTGGTGTATACTTCAAGTACCTCAATATCCTCTTTGTAGCCTTCAAATGACTTTCTCTTGGTGAGGCTTGAAATCTTGCATACATGCATATACTAAACATGACATCTGGCCTTGATGCGGTCACATAGAGTAGGCTTCCAATCATAGACCGATACAACTTTTGATCTACCATATTTCCACTTGTATCACTATCCAAGTTGCCATTGGTTCCCATTGGTGTGCTAATGACTTTGCTATCAATCATGCCAAACTTCTTGATTATGTCCTTGATGTACTTGTCTTGACTCACAAATGTACCATTCTTTAATTGCTTGATTTGAAGACCAAGGAAGTAACTTAATTCTCTAATCATGGACATTTCAAACTCATTAGCCATCATCTTTCCAAACTCATCACAAAATTCTTGATTGGTTGATCTAAATATGATATCATCAACATAGATTTGCAATACAAATAGATCTTTTTCAATCTTCTTGATGAAAAGAGTGGTGTCAACATTGCCCATTGTGAACCCTTTAGAGAGGAGGAAGTCCCTCAATCTCTCATACCATGCTCTAGGTGCTTGCTTCAAGCCATACAATGCCTTCTTCAACTTGTATACATGGTTGGGTTTCTTGTCATCTTCAAAACCGGGACGTTGCTCAACATATACTTCTTCATTGATATATCCATTAAGAAATGCACTCTTGACATCCATTTGATAGAGCTTGATGTTGTGAGCATAAGCATAGGCTAGCAAGATTCTAATTGCTTCCAATCTAGCAACCGGGGCATATGTTTCTCTAAAGTTAAGACCTTCAATTTGAGTATAGCCTTGTGCTACCAATCTTGCTTTGTTCCTTACTACTATCCCATCTTGATCTTGCTTGTTTCTAAAGACCTATTTGGTTCCAATCACATTGTGTCCCTTTGGTCTTTCTACCATTTCCCATACTTGATTTCTTGTGAAGTTGTTTAGCTCTTCATGCATAGCATTGACCCAATCAACATCTTTCAAAGCTTCATCTATCTTCTTTGGTTTAATGGATGACATAAATGAGAAGTGTTCACAAAATGATGCCAATCTTGATCTTGTTTGTACACCTCTTGAAATATCTCCAATGATTGTATCCAAAGGATGATCTCTTGCAATACTTGTTGGTTGGAGCAATGGAACTTGATTTCTTGCACTTGCTAGATCATTGGGTTGAGATGATGTACTAGCCACTTGATCTTGATCAATGTCATGAGATCCACTTGCACTATCTTGACTTGTATCATCTTGCACATTTGAGTTAGAGAGCACTTGCACTTGATCATCTTCTTCATCATTCACTTGCCTAGGCCTCAATTCACCAACATCCATGTTCTTCATGGCATTTGAAAGTTGAATGCCTCTAACATCTTCCAAGTTCTCATTCTCTTCTTGTGAACCCTTAGTTTCATCAAATTCAACATCATGAACTTCCTTAAGAGTACCATTATCCAAATTCCAAACTCTATATGCTTTGCTTGTAGTGGAATAGCCAAGTAGGAATCCTTCATCACATTTCTTATCAAACTTGGCCAATCTTGTGCCTTTCTTCAAGATGTAACATTTGCAACCAAAGACCCAAAAATATGCAATGTTGAGCTTTTTACCATTCAAGAGTTCATATGGTGTCTTCTCTTTCAATTGGTGATAATAGAGGCGGTTGCTACAATAGCAAGCCATGTTGATAGCTTTGGCCCAAAAGGATTGACTCACATTGTACTCACTAAACATAGACCTTGCCATATCAATGAGTGTTCTATTCTTCCTCTCAACAAGGCCATTTGATTGTGGAGTGTACTTGGCCAAGAATTGATGTCTAATTCCAAATTCATCACACAACTCATTAATTCTAGTGTTCTTGAACTCACTACCATTGTCACTTCTAACTCTCTTGATGGTTGTTTCAAATTCATCGTGAATGCCTTTGACAAATGATTTGAATGTTGCAAATACATCACTTTTGTCCACTAGAAAGAATACCCATGTGTATCTAGTGTAGTCATCCACTATCACAAAGCCATATTTATTTCTACCGATACTAGTGTATTGTGTTGGCCTAAACAAATCCATGTGCAATAATTCAAATGCTTTACTAGTGCTCATCATGTTTTTCTTAGGATGGGTGTTTCCAACTTGTTTGCTGGCTTGACAAGAGCTACAAAGCTTATTCTTTTCAAACACAACATCTTTCAAGCCTTTAACTAAGTCATGCTTAATCAATCTATTCAATTGTTTCATTCCAATATGACCAAGCCTTCTATGTTATAACCAACCCATGCTAGACTTAGTGAACAAGCATGTAGACAATCTAGCTTCACTAGCATTGAAATCAACCAAGTATAGATTCTCATATCTAAAGCCTTTGAAGATCAAGTTAGAGCCATCTACACTTATGATCTCTACAACATCTATTTCAAATATGCACTTGAATCCAAGATCACACAATTGAGCTATGGATAGCAAATTGAAATTCAAGCTCTCTACTAGCAACACATTAGATATGCTCATGTCATTGGATATTGCAATCTTACCAGGCCCTTTAACCTTGGCTTTGCCATTATCATCAAATGTGATACTATCATAACCATTATTGCCATTGGTGTTGATTGAGTTGAACATTCTTGCATCACCGGTCATGTGTTGAGTACACTCACTATCAAGAACCCAATGCCTTCCTCCGGCTTTATAATTGACCTACAAAAGAAGATCAATTCTTTTTAGGTACCCAAACTTGCTTGGGTCCTTGAAGGTTAGTCACTAGGCTCTTTGGTACCCAAATGGCTTTCTTCTTTGAGACCATCCATGGTTTACCAATGAACTTAGCCTTTACATTATTTGTACCCTTAGTAAGCATATAGCATGAATCAAGTTTAATAAAGGATACATCAGTATTTTTGTTCTTATTTTTGCATTCTTGCTCTTTGTGACCCACTTGCTTGCAACTAGTGCAAAACCGACCATTGTTCTTCACAAAACTAGTCTTGTGAGGAGCAAAGGCCGCTTTGCCTTTCTTGGGGTATAGCCCAATCTCTCTTTGTAGAGAGATGCTCTTTGGCTACCCAAGCACATAAGCAAGCGGGGTCCTCACCACCATAAGCCTTAGCTAGGTTGTGAGTGAGCTTAGTGACCTTCTTCTTGAGGTTCTTATTCTCAACCACTAGTGAGGCATCACAAGTGAGACCATCACTCCTAGATGAGGTAGAAGTGGAAGTGCTAAAAGAAAGGTTAGTAGTAGCAACAATAATAGGCATAGATAGTGGTTCATCAATTATGTCACAAGTTAAACCTACATTGCACGTTTCAACATACTTTTTATTTTGCTCATCAAGCAAAGAGGAATGAGCCTTTTCAAGCTTTTTGTGAGCTTCACCAAGCTTCTCATTGGCTTCCTCTAGCCTCCCATGAGATGCATTGAGCTCATCAAAGGCTTGCTTAAGGGCTTTTTGTTCCTTACGCAAGTTTTTGCATTCCCTTCTCTTAATATCAAAGTGTTCTCTAGCATCTTCTAGCATGTCAAATAATTCATCCTTAGTGGGTTCATCATCATCACTATCACTATCATTTTCATTTTTATGTTCATTATCATCATCATTTTCTTCATCACTTTCATCATCGCAAGATTGTACCTCGGTGGTCTTAGCCATGAAGCATGATGAAGATTCGAAGAGAGAAGGCTTCTCATTGATGGCAATGCTTGCAAGAACCTTCTTCTTGGTGGTCTTGTGATCATCACTATCATCATCATCATCACTTGAGGAAGCATCACTATCCCAAGTGACTACATATGAACCACCCTTCTTCTTCTTGAAGGCCATCTTGTCCTTCTTCTCTCTCTTTTCTTTCTTGTCCTTCTTCTTGTTCTTCTTGTTGTCATCATCATTTTCACTATTGTATGGGCATTGAGCAACAAGATGATCTTTGCTTCGACACTTGAAGCACCTTCTTGACTCTTCTTTGTTCTTGAATGAAGATTTCTTTCTTCTTGCACGATAGCCCTTCTTCGCCATGAACTTGCCAAATCTCTTAATAAATAGAGCCATCGTCTCATCATCATCATCATCCCATGATTCATCTTCTTCACTTGATGTTTCTTGCTTGGCTTTGCCCTTGGATGATGTGGCCTTGAATGCCACGCTCTTCTTCTTGTCATCTTTCTTCTCTTCTTTCTTCTCTTCATCATCTCTATAGGCATCATCGGTCATGATATCTCCCAAGACTTAATTTGGTGTCATTGTATCCAAACCGCACCTCACTAAAATAGTGACCAATGTACCAAATCTTGAGGGTAAGCATCTCAAAAACTTATTTGAGAACTCCTTGTCCTCTATCTTCTCACCAAGTGCCTTGAGATCATTTACAATCACTTCCATCTGATGGAACATGTCCGGCACACTTTCATCTTCCTTCATCTTGAAACTAGCAAATTTATCCTTGAGAATGTATGCCTTTGCACCTTTGATTGCCTTAGTGCCCTCAAATGATTCTTTCAATTTCTTCCATGCCTCATGAGCTCTCTCAATATTCTTGATTTGCTCAAATATTCTCTCATCCAAAGCATCATGGATGGCACTAAGAGCAATGTCATTGTTTTGGAGTAGCAATTCTTTGGCGGCGGTGGGAGTCTCTTCATCTTCAATCTCAATTTTTGTTTCTACCACCTTCCAAATCTTCCTATTGATTGACTTGATATATGTTGTCATCTTAGCCTTCTAATAGGGGTAATTTGTGCCATCAAATTGGGGTGGCTTCTTGGTGTTGTTGATTTGAGCCATTTTTACACCGAAGGTTGTAAAGCCTCAAATCACGATGACATCAGCTCTGATACCACTTGAAAGGTCCTAATGGCTAGAGGGGGTGTGAATAGCCTAATAAAATTTCTTCAACAACACTTAACAAAAGGTTAGACAATTATGAGACGAAGCAAGTATTGTGCTAGCCTACTTAAAATGCAAGCCACCTACTACAATTCTAGTTTAGATAGTGTCGATTCACACAAGAGGTATGACACCACCCTATGTTAGTGTGCTCTCAAAGACTAACAAAAGAGCCACACCAATCAAGCAAGCAAGCTCTCACAACTAGCTACACTAAAGAGCTTGTTAACTAGTTTGCGGTAAAGTAAAGAGAGTGGTTAAGATAGTTATACCGCCGTATAGATGAAGAACCAATCAATCACAAAGATGAATAACAATGAAGACCAATCACCTCGGAATCAATGATGAGCACAATGATTTTTACCGAGGTTCACTTGCTTGCCGGTAAGCTAGTCCTCGTTGTGGCGATTCAATCACTTGGAGGTTCACGCGCTAATTGGCTTCACACGCCAAACCCTCAATAGGGTGTCGCACAACCAACATAAGATGAGGATCACACAAGCCACGAGCAATTCACTAGAGTACCTTTTGGCTCTCCACCGGGGAAAGGTCAAGAACCCCTCACAATCACCATGATCGGAGCCGGAGACAATCACCACCTCCGCTCGACGATCCTCGCTGCTCCAAGCCATCTAGGTGGCGGCAACCACCAAGAGTAACAAGTGAAATCCGCAATGAAACACGATCACCAAGTGCCTCTAGATGCAATCACTCAAGCAATGCACTTAGATCACTCCCAATCTCACTATGATGATGAATCAATGATGGAGATAAGTGGGAGGACTTTGGCTTAGCTCACAAGGTTGCTATGTCAATGAAAATGGCCAAAGATGTGAGCAACAGCCAGCCATGGGGCTTAAATAGAAGCCCCACGAAATAGAGCCGTTGTACCCCTTCACTGGGTACACTACGCTCTGACCGGACGCTCCGGTCCACTTGACCGGACCCTGGACCCAACATCCGGTCCACAGATGGATGCCACGCATCATCAACTTCAAACGATGTTCGTCTAATTCTAACGGCTATGAAGTTGACCAGACGCTTCGGTAAAACTGATCGGACGCTGGAGCCTCAACGTCCGGTCGAGTACAGTAAGGGTCGAAACCTGGTTTTCCTCGACCGGACACGTCCGGTCCACCATGACCGGACACAGCCCAGCGTCCGGTGGTAAACCCTAGCCTTTGTATCGCCAGTCAACATGACCGGATGCAGGCGTCAGCGTCCGGTGCTTTTGGATCCAGCGTCCAGTCACTTGACCGACGATGGCATCACCTCTGGTTTCACTTCTAACTTCTCCACCCTTGCTCCAATGTGCTAACCATCAAGTGTATCACCTTGTGCACATGTGTTAGCATATTTTCACAAATATTATCAAGGGTGTTAGTATTCCACTAGATCCTAAATGCATATGCAATGAGTTAGAGCATCTAGTGGCACTTTGATAACCGTATTCCGATATGAGTTTCACCCCTCTTAATAGTACGGCTATCAAACCTAAATGTGATCACACTCTCTAAGTGTCTTGATCACCAAAACAAAATAGCTCCTATGGTTTATACCTTTGCCTTGAGCTTTTTGTTTTTCTCTTTCTTCTTTTCAAGTTTAAGCCCTTGATCATCGCCATGCCATCACCATTGTCATGCTATGATCTTCATTAGCTTCTCTTCTTGAAGTGTGCTACCTATCTTATGATCACTTGATAAACTAGGTTAGCACTTAGGGTTTCATCAATTCACCAAAACTAAACTAGATCTTTAACGTCTCCGGCAATAAGGGCGGAGGCCGCCCTACCTCTGAACTAATCAAACAAACAATCTTGCCTAAGTGTGTATAGGTACTCAAGCACAGGCGCCCGTGGTCCACGCAAATATGCCAGCATGGCCCTCGTACGGCCGAGTGGTGACCTACGGATGATGTCTCCGACCAGACCGGTGGAGACCCACCAAGGCGACGGCATGCCCCTGAAGACAGAGGCCAGCGTTGGGAACCTTAGCCCCCGCGTGGCCAGGCGGAGACTCGTGGATGATGTCTCTGACTGGACCGGCGGAGACCCACCGAGGCAACGGTGCGCCCCTGAAGATGGAGGCTAGCGTTGGAAACCCAGGCCTTTGGACCGAAGACCGAGGCATGGTGGGCCAGCCGCTCATGGAGGCCCGTTACTTGAAGATGGTATGGCAGGATTGCCCCGCAAACAAGAAGCTAGCGGCGGAATATTCTAGGAATGTATTGTAGCAGTTGAGGGGCATTATAATAAATTCTATCATGAAGTAGTTGAGCCCTATAAATAGGGAACACTTGTAACCGTGCAGATGGTTGGTGAATGAATCAATGAAACCCTAGCTTTCTGTGCCAACTTCCTACATGCACTCCTATCGTGCCTATCCCGAGTCTCCGCCCGAGGGCGACGTCTGATGGGCGGAGGCCTCTGTCTCCCCCATGTTGTTTGAAACCGCTAGTTTCAACATTGGCGTCCACCGTGGTTTGGCCGAGACAAACCAACGATGGTAGGAAAAAGAAAAACCACCACCAGAGCAGCAACGACCACGGGTCAGAGAGGAAGGCCTAGGCGCACCACTCGTAGCACCTACGCAACCTCGCCCATGGAGGATGGCACTAGAGCAGATGCCTAGGGTCAACAACTAAAACCCCAACATCAAGAGATCCAAGATCCGAAGGCCCAACCAAACTCAGGTACAACACTCGAGCAAGAACTGCAACAGCTGCAAGCACAGTTGTAAAGAGCACAACAAGAGAGGGACAGAATGGCAGCAGCATTCGTAGCTAATCAGCAAGGTACTCAAGCATCAGCACAAGCAGCAAAAATAAAGCAGCAGTTGGCAGTCCTACATGCTGAGATGCTAAGTATGCAGCATGCAGTACCAGCATCAACCTCTGAGATCTTAGCCTCCGTAGCAACACCAACCACAACCATGCCTCCGCTAGTGATTAGCCCAACCACGATGCCGTCTTAGGCGATGCGGAGGCCTATCGACCCTAAGTCCCCACTCTCTGAAGGCATACAACAATCGCCATGGCCAACGGCATACAAGCCAATCACACTACCAAAGTTCAACGAAAAGACAGACCCCCATCAGTTCATTATGAGTTACGAGGCAGCAGTAGCCTCCACCGGCGGAGATGACGCTGTCTTGGCAAAGTCGTTTGTTATTGTTGCCGAAGGTGACGCGTTGGCTTGGTATTCCATGCTCAAACCAAGCACGGTCTATTCTTGGGAAAATCTCTGGGACAAGATATTAGCAAACTTCAAGGGGCTAGCAGCACAGTCGCTGACATCCACAGATCTGTTCTAGTGTAAACAAATGCAGGGAGAGACACTACACGACTACTTCTAGAAATTCGTGCAACTAAAGGCGAAGGCACCAGACGTCCCAGAAGAGATCGCCATTGAAGCAGCGATCAAAGGGCTCCGAATCGGGCCGTTCGCAGCACACCTAGCAAGAAAGAAACCAACTTCCATACAATAGTTGTACGACGAGTTCAAGAGGTACTACAGATCAGACAATGACCTTTGGAAAAGGCTAGAGGAACAGGGTCAAAACAGACAGCAAAACAATAGCAAAAACTCACAGAAGAGCTATACGAACCAGAACGCATCAAATCAGAAACCAGGCCAGGGGCAGGTGCTCAGCATCGAGGGTCAACCTCACCCCGAACAAGGGCAACTGGCAGGGCTAGCAGGGCCGAAGTCCTAGAACAAGAACCAAGGTAGGCAAGGTTATCAAGGCAAAACTGGAACAAAAACCACAACCAGAAACAACGCAGGCCATATTGCGTTTTCCACGGCGAAAGCGCAGGGCATAGCACCAAATATTGTCTGGAAACAAAGGAGACATAGGAAAGAATGAAGAACAAGAAGACCGCCCAACCTCCGGCACAGCAGAACACAAGAGAGGTCAACAACACCTACACAACTGGCCACCAACAGTACTGCCCGATGTACCCAGCGCTAAACGCAAACCAAATACATCCCTCCACACTGGCCTCCGCCTATTACCCAGAATTCCTACCAGCATGGTGGTTAGCGCCCTCGCAGCAGCCTCCGGTGGGCAACTATAGGTCTGAGGCAAGCCTGACCTACCCAAAAACTCCCCACATAACCTACCTTGAAACAAACCAACCGCCACAAAACCAAAGCAGGTTTGAGTATCCACCGCAACAGCAGCACATTCAGCAACTGCCTCCGCCACCACCTCACAACCAACCCCCAACACCAAAAAATGAGCAAAACCTAGAAAACCAAGTCAACCCTCACAGAGAACTACCAACAATAGGCATGATACTGCCAATCGCCGGAGGATCATCAATGGAGTTTCAAACAAAAAAGCAGAAAAAGAATCATCTTCGCCTGGTAAACAACGTAGCAGTCCAGGGCCCAGCAAAATACACAGATTGGTCTAGAGTCCCAATCACCTTCATAGAAGAAGATCTCTAGTTAGAAAGCTACCCTCACACAGACGCAATGGTGATCAAAACAAACATAGCAACATGGGAGATAAGCAGAGTGTTGATTGACACTGGCAGCTCAGCAAACATCATCTTTGCAAATACATTTGACCAAATGAAGCTTAGCAGGAATCAACTATAGCCCTTTGAATCCCCTTTGATAGGATTCGGAGGCAAGCAGATACAAGCACTAGGAAAGATATCACTACCAGTGTCGTTTGGAACCCAAGCAAATGCTAGAACCGAATACATAACCTTCGACGTCGTCGATCTGTATTATCCATACAATGTCATCTTGGGCAGAGGATTCACAACTAAATTCAACATAGCCCTGCATATGGCCTACCTGTGCATGAAAATACCAGCACTCCATGGTATTATCACAGTCCGAGGCAGCCAGAAAGAAGCAAGAAACATAGAAAAAGCAATCTACAGAGCCCAAAGAAAGATCAATGCAGTCGAGTCGACAGACAAAGAACTAGAGCCTCCGGATATGCCTAGAGGAAAAATAGATATGGCAGATCAAGAAGAAACAAAGCTGATCCCTCTAGAAAAGGAGTTACCAGACAGAAAAGTAACAATCAGCTCAGAATTGAGCAAAGCAGAGGAGCAAGAGCTCATGCAAACTCTAGTAAAAAACAAAGACATCTTCGCCTGGTCAGCCTCCGACCTCTAGGGAGTCAGCAGGGACATCATACAGCACGAACTGGACATCAATGAAAACATGAGGCCAAAAAAGTAGAAGCGGAGAAAAATGTTAGAGGACAGAATCCTGGCAGCAAAGGCGGAGGTGCAAAGATTGCTAGATTCAAAAGTCATCAGGGAAGTCAAGTATTTAGAATGGCTCGCAAACGTAGTACTAGTACCAAAGAAGAATGGCAAAATGAGAATGTGCATAGATTTCACAGATCTAAACAAAGCTTGCAAAAAAGACCCTTTCCCATTACCAAGAATAGATGCCTCCGTCGATAAGGCAGCCAGATGTCAGAGGTTTTCTCTCCTCGACTGTTTCTCTAGGTATCACCAAATATAGATGAAAAAAGAAGACGAAGACAAGACAAGTTTCACCACTCCATTCGGGACATACTGCTACACCAGAATGCCGGAGGGCCTCAAAAATGCTAGAGCAACCTTTGCCAGAATGACAAAGGAGGTTTGGGGCTCATAGCTAGATAGAAACATCATAGCCTACGTCGACGACATAGTGGTCATGAGCAAGAACAAGGATGATCATGTCTCCGACTTACAGGAGACCTTTGCCAACCTAAGGGTAGCTGGCCTCCGCCTCAACCTAGAAAATGTATATTTGGAGTTACAAAAGGGAAGATGCTCGGATACATCATAAGTAGCGAAGGCATCAAAGCGAACCCAGACAAAACCAGAGCAATAATGACAATGGCAGAACCCAAAAACAAGAAAGAAGTGCAAAAGCTGATAGGAAGAATAGCAGCGCTCAATAGATTCATCTCAAAGGCAGCAGAACGCAGCCTACCCTTCTTCCAAGCCCTAAGAGGCGGAGACAACTTCGAGTGGGGGTCCAAGCAGTTGGAGGCATTTCATAACTTGAAAGAGCATCTAGCAAACTCACTGGTAGTCTCCATCCCAAAATCAGACAGCCATCTATTGCTGTATGTCGCAGCCTCTGACCATGCAGTTAGCGTAGTCTTAGTCCACGAGCAAGAAAAGGAATCAAGCAAAACTCAAAAGCCAGTTTATTTCATCTCAGAAGCATTGTCTAGAGCCAAGCTAAACTACATTGAGGTAGAAAAAATTGCATACGCAGTACTGACGACATCAAGAAAGCTAAAGCACTATTTCTAAGCCCATGAAATCTCAGTTCCAACATCGCTGCCACTGCAAGACTTGCTTAAAAACAAAGAAGCCTCCGGCAGAATAGACAAATGGGCTATAGAGCTATCACAGTTTGGTATCTCCTATGTCCCCAGAACAGCAATCAAATCACAAGCACTAGCCGATTTTGTAGTAGATTGGACACCTCCGACAGCACCCAAAGTACAACCAACCACTCAAGGCTGGATAGCATTCACGGATGGAGCCTGGGGCCAAGCCAGAGCAGGAGCCTCCGCCATCCTAATGGCACCCTCCGACATCAGACTAAAATACACAGCAAGGCTAGAGTTCAAATCAACAAACAACATAGCAGAATATGAAGGCCTGATCCTAGAGCTTAGTAAAGCAAAGGCCATAGGGGCCAAAACATTAACAGTCAAAATAGATTCTCAAGTGGTTACTAGCTAAGTGGAGAAAGAATACACAGCAAGAGAGCCAGAACTCATCAAATACCTATCCGTTGTCAGAAATTTGGAGCGGAGATTCGAAGGGTTCACCCTGAAGCACATCCCAAGATCAGAAAACACAGAGGCAGATGAACTAGCTAAAGCGGCGGCAAACAACCTGCCATTGCCACCAAACACTTTTTACCAGATCCTGAAGTCTCCGGCTACTGCGGAGACATCTAAGACACCTAAGCCCATACTACACATACAAAATGAAGTTTGGAGAAAGGCGATAACAAAATTCTTACAAGGCAAAACCACCGAAGAAGATGAAGCAAAAGCAGCAAGAATACAGGCAAGGGCAAGAAATTACACAATCATAGATGGTGTACTGTACAAGAAAGGAGTAGTCCAACCTCTCCTCAAGTGCATATCACAGAGCGAAGGCATAGAGTTGCTTCAACAAATACACTCAGGAATTTGCGGATCGCACATTGGCTCTAGAGCATTATCAGCAAAGGCAATAAGGCAAGGCTTCTATTGGCCAACACACATACAAGACATAGAGCAGACAGTCAAAACATGCTAAGCATGCCAAACATTCTCTCTAGGCAGTCAAAACCATTGTCGGAGACCCAGCTTATACCTCCGACATGGCCGCTACAAAGATGGGGTATGGACCTAGTCGGACTATTACCACCATCCCAAGGAGGAAACAGATTCACAGTAGTGGCAGTAGAATATTTTACAAGATGGATAGAAGCAAAGCCGCTGGTGAAGATAACCTCAGAAACCGTCCAAAAATTCTTCTAGCAAAACATCATTTGCAGATTCGGTGTACCGAGGATTCTGACAGTAGACAATGGAAAGCAATTCGATTCAGAGAACTTCAAATAATTTTGCAAAAGCATTGGGACAAAACTAGCCTTCGCCTCAGTATACCACCCAGAGTCCAATGGTGCTGTGGAAAGAGCAAACAGAATAGTGTTTGCAGCAATATCAAAAACATTGCTGGGCCTACGCAAAGGAAAATAGGTAGATGAATTGCCCAGAGTGATTTGGTCACACAATACAACTGTATCAAGAACAACAGGATTCACACCATTCAAACTACTTTATGGAGAAGAGGCCATGATGCCAGAAGAAATCAAGCAAGAAAGCCTCCGCACAACGAGTCAGCTGATGTTGCAAGATGAAGAATATGCAAAAGAAACAATAGAAGCAACAAGACTGGAAGCAGTCAAAAACATTGCACAATATCAGTCCCAAACTAAAAAGTGGAGAGACTCCTAGGTAGTAAGGAAAGACATTAAACACAGAGACCTCGTACTCAGAAGAAAACCCAACGCACAACTTGTCGGCAAGTTGCAACCGAAAAGGGAAGGCCCATACACAGCAACGGCAGCAGGCTGACCTGGCTCTTTCTACTTGACCGACAGCGAAGGTGTCATGACAACCCACACCTGGAATATCGACAGCCTCCGCAGATACTACATCTAGGCAATGTACCAAAGGGCACCCTCCGCAAATAATAAGCGGAGGCCCCTCCGTTCATTTACCTTTAAGTTTTTTTTACTTCAATCAAAAAAATGTAAAAGAGCCTGCACTCTTTTCCTCACAGGGGAACTCCAAGCGGAGGTGAGGTTTTTAACGAGGCAGGCTCAATGTAAAAATCCTCTGCAAGTATAAAGAGGTAATTCCCCAAAGGAACGCTCGAAAAACCCAAAACCAAAAGCGGCCAGCTCTGGCGCCGCAACATTCGGTGAACAAAAAGCATAGGTCCTTTCAAAGCGCCAGCCATAGGCATGGGCAATTTGAAATGACCTCTATGGCCAAATAGGCATTCGACCTTGACAAAGACCTGTCCAAAGTCAGGCATCAAGGCAGAAAAAACAGCCAAACAGGCCTCCAACCCTTGACGAAGACCTATCCAAAGTCAGGCATCAAGGCAGAAAAAACAGCCGAACAGGCCTCCGACCCTTGACGAACACCTGACCAAATTCAGGCAGCAAGGTCAAAAAAAAACTTGGCCAAACAGGCCTCCGACCTTAATAAAAAACACCCCTACCATCAGGGGCAACAAATTTATGGCGCTGGAACCAGGAAGAAGGTCCCCGCCATCGAAAATAGCAAAAACAGAGAACATCTGACAAAACACTGCCACCACTATGGTGCCAGGCCTCTTTACTTCAAAAGATCTCGAGAGAAACGAATAATTCAAGCAAGATACAGGCTATTAAAGCCAAGATACGTTCCAACTAACAACGTACCAAAATGTTAACACCCAAAAGCCAGCACCCCACTATAAAAATGGATTCCCCCCATGCCCCTAAAAACTCAGTCAGCATAGGGTGCAAGGGCGCAAGGCAGAGCACAAGCAAAAGCCACAGCAACAGCCATGGAGGCAGGGGTCTCCTTAGATATCCAAGTCGGCCATAGATATTGTACGAAAACTCATAAAATCAGAGGCAACAGTAGACAGTCGGAGGCAATGGGAAAAGAGATAGGACCTACGACACGGTGATGAACAACAAAGGCCTACGGAAGAAGGGGGATATCGCATGAAATCTCGTAACATCCCCCTGGCGCCGGAGACCTAACCTGCCATCTCCAAAAATCAACCATGTCCCACTGGAGTGCAGCGTCGAAGACCCATACCACCAGACAGCTAAAACACTCTGCCAAAGAAATACCAAAAGTCTCCGTTGTCTGCACAAGCTACGCCAAACCACCCGTCAGATCAAACACCAATTCAGAAAGCCTCGCCAGGTGAACTTCAAGTACGCCTCCGCCAGCCAAGAAATCCCCAACAATTCAGCCCCGGCCGTCAAGCAAGCACAGAGAAGGAGAAAACATGGGGCGGAGGTCCTGGCTACCACCTCTATATCGCGCATGTTCGCCCAAGCAAAGAACAATGGTGTGCAAACTCGGGACTAGACAAGATATGTAAACTAGAAAAACGGACTGAAGCCCCCGCACAAACAAACAAGAAAGTGAACCTATTTTGTATTCCATAAAATGACAAGTAGTATTCTTATAGGACACAAACTTACAATAAAATCCTA
Source organism: Miscanthus floridulus (assembly GCF_019320115.1). Classification (NCBI taxonomy): domain Eukaryota; kingdom Viridiplantae; phylum Streptophyta; class Magnoliopsida; order Poales; family Poaceae; genus Miscanthus; species Miscanthus floridulus. The sequence goes on along the minus strand of NC_089582.1, from coordinate 146,618,312 downwards.
ACTATTGTGGCGGAGGCCCGCGCCAAGCAAGCGCGCGAGTAAACCCAGCGCCCTCGTCGTCTATGTCAAACTTAACTGACTCAAACGCGTCGCGCGCACTGCTGCGAGGAAAGGCCGAACGCCAATACTCCCAAAGCTCTCCGCTCACATAAATACCGTCGTTGTCAAAGGCGCAACATCCTACATAGGCTCATGATTTGGAACCTGCGCAAGGTCAAAATTTCCAACAAAACCATTCAGAACAAAATGAACTTTATTCACAAGAGTCCAACTAGACTACAATATACACGCTAAAACAACTAAGTGCTACAAAGAGCCTAGACCTCCGGCTCATCGGCCGCAGCAGAAGTCCCTGGAACAGAGTCCGCATCAACTATGGGCGGGCACGGCGCCTGCGGTCTCCGACCACTACCACAGACGATCGTAGATCCCACAGGGGCGCCAGCAGCGGCGGAGGTACCGACCGCGGTCGCCGAGCGCGGAACTGACGGAGGCCTGCCCGCAAGATTCTTCTGCACATCCTATAGCACAGGCTAAAGTATCAGGGGCACAAGCAACAAAAGCCTTCGCAGCTTCACAAAAAACAAGAAAAAAAGGGGCGGCTACAAAGACTATAAATACCTTCGCCCTCTTTTCCTCCGCCAGTTTCCGGGCAGCAGATCTCCCAAATGGAGCCCAAAAGTGCCCAATGAAATTTCTTATGGTTTTTCACAAACCAAGAGAAGTCTCACCGAGCTCCTCCGGACCAGGCAGCGCTCCCTCCGAAATACTTTCGGTATGCGTACACCTGCCATGCGCCAAAAGCTTGGCGTAATTCGCTACTCCCGCCAGCGCCCCGTAGTCTGTGTAGCCATTGATCAGACCGGGGAGCTTCATAAGGTGACGCTTTAGGCAGGAGGCAAGGGCGTACACGTTGTCTTCCTCTGGAGGAGCGGAGGTTTCGCCTCTGAACTCGGTGACGGTGGCCCGGTAGTGGCCAACGGTTGCAGCAAGGACCCCCTTGACCGAGTCCAAATGCCTCGTCGTCAAAGACAGCTACTCCCCCACCGTAGCTGCAGATTCCTTCTCAGAAGCAAGCTCTCACCGGAGACCCTCGGCCAGCTCGTTCGCCCTACGGGCCTGCTCGGCGAACAAAACTTCTACATCTCGGGCCTTGGCGAGATCGGCCCTCAAACCATCTTTTTCTCGTTCCTTCTCCGCCAGAGAAAGGCGGAGAGACGCAAGGGAGTTGGACAGACCCCTTTTTTCCCCTTCCAGGCGCTCGATCTCTGCCTTGAGCGCTTCAATCACAGTATCTCGGTTGGAGACCTCATGAGTGCAACGCTCCTCCATAACAACGGTCGTGTGATACCCCTATGACCAGAAATAAGAAGACCAAGGCGATCAACAACATAATCAAAAACAAGTCTAAAGGCGAACATACACAAAAAAGAGGGGGGGGGGCAAACCGTCGAAGACGCACCAGGCTCTGGTGTTCTAGATGAACACGGAGAAGTTGGAAGAAATCCATGTCCCTCAGACGCTGTTTGAAGCGATCTGTTCAAAGAAGAACAAACAAACACAAAATAATAAGGTGAGAAAAGCAAATCTCACGATAAACACACCAACAGCCAAACACCACCTCCGACGTCTCCAAGAACACCAAGATAGCACTCTTCCCAACCTGAGATAGAAGTGTCGGAGGAACCTGCGTAAGAAAAAAACAACAACAACAGCTCAGGTCAGAGGGCAGATCAGAAATAGGAAATAACAATAGGCCAAATGACGAGCAAGATAAAAACATTCTATACTCACTCGGACCTAGCGCCATCAGCCCCAGCTGCCCCGGACCAAACCTAACATCGGCAGCAGCCGCTCGCTCCTCCGGGGTGAGGAGTCCAACCATGACATCACCTACAAAGCAATAAGTACGCAGTATTAGCATTTGGTACAATACGTAAACAAATGAACCGGGCAAAGACAGTAAACACAAAAATGTGCACCAAATAGACTTACTCATAAAAAGCCTAGGCTGGGCAGCTTGCCGTGCCCCCTGGGCAAAAGTCTCTGCCGTATCGTGCGGCGAAGGCCTAAAGAGCCGGATCTCCCTAGCCAGTGGCATGACGGGCGGAGGACTCGAAGAAGACCGAGCCACCGGGGCCTGCTCAGCAAGCACGACCTCCAGCTGCCCGACGTCGGCCGCTGGCACGGGCGAAGGCACGACAACGGCAGGAGACAAAGGAGCATGCCGCAAGACGGCCTCCGTGCCCTCTTCAGAGCTTGAACACAACCCACCAAGAATGTCGAGCATAGCCACGACGGCGCTACCTTCCGGCTGTTCGCCGACACTCACAGCACCATGCGACAAGCGCGCCGGAGCAGCGCTGGCTTCAGAGCTTGAACACAACGCCGCTCGCAGGGCACACCAGAGCTATAGGAGAGCCACGATCCTCTCCACTCACAACCCGCACATTAGCTGACGGGACGGAGGAGCTCTCAACGTCTTCACTGCCGGCGGAG